>NC_024311.1:8228387-8236334 GCF_000523025.1 Cynoglossus semilaevis | reverse complement strand
TGGCAGGGCAGAGCCGTGCAGGGCCAGGCATGGCCAGGAGCTGCCACTGCTCCTCAGAGCGTACAGCGCTGCCTCTGTCTGCCGTCTACTTCCATTACCTCATCCCAACGCTGGTGCTGATAAAACCTGATCATTTCTGGGAGGTTGTGCTGTATTAGGTAACACTAAGATACAGTATGGTGCAGTACCCAGCCCTCCCAGCAGGACTCCCCTGATGACAGTTGTCTGAATATTTCGTGAGGGGGAGAGGATTTTCAAGGTCAAAAATATTGAAAATGTAAAAATAAATCTTCAAAATACATTTTTGGAAACAGGATTATACGAGGTGTTCTTAGACTGAGGACACGTCCACATGGGAACGTAGGTTACGGAGTCATAGCATAGCAGAGGTGTGAAAATCTGACAATGTCGTTGTCATGAGGACAGTGCAAGTCTTTTTTTTTTCAGAATGATGATGTCATCGTCACATGACCAGAACAAGCGGTAACATCTAAAGAAACCCTATAGCCCTCCGTCACCTACAGTAGCATCAGGGATGCAACAAATTTACAGGTGTTTGGTCTTCACACAGTCTCGAAGTACATGTGGACACGACTTTCTTCGCCCCACTAAAAAAAAACAACAAATAAACTCATGAGCGTTAGGGACCTAGCCTTAGTTCTCTCCGTCAGTTCACCCTCATTCACCTGTTCGCAGAACGTCCCAATTTGGTACAAACGAGGTAAATATCAGGGTCGCCGACACTTTCTGAACCGTAGCGTCTGTCTGAGAACTATATATTGATCTAAACCAGGGTCGCGACACTTTCTGAACCGTAGCGTCTGTCTGAGAACTTTTTGAATTACTCCTGTGTATGTCTGTGTATTGCCTCTTGGACAAATATCTCTAAATACTGCACTCTCTGCCTGCTTTACTACACGACACAGTGGAGTGTACTCCTCACAGCAGAACACTTCACAGACCTCATGTTTTATAGGAGTAGCAGCGTAAACTCAGTGCAGCGTCTGGCAAAAGCCATTTCCATATAAGGTGTACGATAAAATAAAACACGAGCTCAACTCCAGAGAATGATGGTTGTATTCTTCAAACAGACGTTGAGGCTACATCTACACTGCTGCATTAAAAAAAAATGTTATCAAACAAAGTCAGTTGGTGCTGAGTTTGCCCCCCTCCCTCCCCCCCCCGCCCCGGGCCACGTTTGGGCCTTTGAACACCTTTGGAAACAGGAATGCATTTTTATTGATGTTAAATTTCTAGTTTTTTAAATGTTATTGTATTAATAGTGTTTGCCACACGTATATAAAAGTGAGCTGCCAAAAATGAATAACAGACAGTGAGCTGCTGTAGCTTGTATGATGCTGAATACTCCTTATCAGGGTTGTTTTCCATCGGGGACTTTCCCGTTTGGATGGGAATTAAAAAAAAAAAAAATGCTGACAGAAATGGAAAAAGTACTAATGTAGTAGAATTCCACCTGGTTTTAAACTAAATTCATTTCAAATGTGTTACATATCTAACTTGAATCTTTCCAAGTTTTGTTAACGAACAGGAGGGGCGGAGGAGAGGCGGTCAAGGTATTCTGATATTAATGAGCTATATTTATACAGCTTAAAAAAACAACCTGTCAGTAGTTTTTAAAACATTTCAAAGTGTTTGTGAGTGTGTGTGAGTGTGTGTGTGTGTGTGTGTGTGGTTGTATTTCCCCTGGTAAACTAAATTTAGCCACAAAAACATATGGTCAAATAGGGAAAGCAGCACAAAGACGAACCTCTCCGGCTTTCATGGCCTGTGGCCAAATCCTGAGCTTCTAAGGGCATAAATCACGAGTGTGAGTGGAAAAGGTCCAACGTTACATAACAGAGACTCGGAGGAGTGATTCACAGTGGCAGAAGAAATCCTTGTAGCAACAGAAAACTCAGCACTCTGGACTCCTGACAACCGAGCTGCCGGGTGGTTTCCCACATCCACTGTGTGGCCCAGTGTCAAATCATTAACATTTATCCCGGTTTAGGGCCGGGCTAACCTTTGACTGTCATCTCAGAAAGCCTGTGTGTGCGCTTCATTTTTGAATCACATTCTTTTCCAAATGACTGCTCGTCCTCCTTATCAGCAGCGTCCATGAATCAGGTGGACTGACGGATGATGGGAACGAGCTCCGGCGCCAGAGACAGAAAAAAGGCCGTGGTTCTCTCGGTTATCTCGGAATAACATTTCCCCTCAGTAAAGACTTGGAGAGCGTTCACTCCCTCGATCCGACGTTCACCAACATTTTTAGCTCATTACATGAGCGGCCGCTCGACTACAACGTTATCGGATGAAAGACCGATAACTATTGTTTCTCATGTTACTCATGTTACACTAATATGAGTTGACTGACATTATCGGACTCCACCACTGACAGTATGTATAGACTAGCATTAGCTTCTTACAAACAACTGAGAAGTCAGGAGTTAGAGCAGTACTTGGTCAAACTGTGGGGCGGTTCCCCCCCCCCACTGTCCCTTAGAATTTTTATGAATAAATAAGTCTTCATTTTTAAAGCCACTGTCACAAGGGAAGAATACAAAAATCAGATCAAAAAAACATTACTATTATTATTATTTGGTGACCATTTTAACTGGATCGATCAATCATCTCTTTGTTGACTTTCAAAACCTTGATGAAGAAGAACGCCCATCGTCTTCTTCCCTGTGGTGTCACCGTCAGCCCAGACCACAGTGAAGATGTTTCTGTGTCTCGTTGTGTAACACTTTAATGTATTTATGTGTAATGACAACCACAGAATGGAACGTGTGGTCGTTCACAGAATGTGTGTGAATGTGTGTGAATGTGTGTGAATGTGTGTGAATGTGTGTGAATGTGTGTGACTGTGTGTCCATATGGCTTCACACACAGACAGACTGCAGTCATTACGATGATGAACAGTTCACTGTTTTTTTTTTTGTAAAAGGAACATCTTCAAAGTGTTGGATCGCTGGAACTGGAACTGTTTTTTCTCATCAAACTTTCTCAGAACATTTTAAAGGAACTGCATTTCAGTCGTCAGAGCAGGTAAAGACGCAGGTGGTGATGGGTAATGGTAGCGGCGACTCCCAACCCTCCTGTACACAGTTGGTACTGCACTGTGTACTCACTTTAGAAAAATGACTAATGGTAAAAACTAATCGGTACCAGATGCTGAAATCAACAGTTCTGTCCTATTACTCACATATGTTTACTTGACTTGACTGAGTAACTCTTAATGATAAATGTGTGTGTGTGTGTGTGTGTGTGTGTGTGTGTTCTACTGTTCTATATAATGTGGTGCGTTCTTGGTACTTACCCACTGTGTCACAGGGTTCATCTTTGTGAACGCAGAAATCTGTTCTGAAAGAAAGAAAAACACAGAATTTACTGAACTGAACCGAGCTTTGTGTTAGGCAGCGGTCTTAAATATCTGGCTCGGGGGCCAATTATGGCCCGGGAAATAAATGTTTGGTTTTTTTGTCTTTCAATTAAAATAAATTGGTTATTTAATGATGAAAAAACAGCATTAATATAAACCATAGTATAAACAGAATGTGTATCTGTTTTTTTTTATTTTTTGTATCAAGCGTTACTAGCGACCCCTGGTGTACGGGCTGAGGATTTTTAAAGGTGCAACAAACAGGTGAATATGTTTTTATATCTGGACAGTGTTTTCCTCCAAGATGAACTGAACGACTGTTTGGACTGGACTCACACACACACACACACACACACACCCACACACACACACACAGACACACACACACTCGCTGCATTGTGAATTCGACTGTGTCCTTACACTGGGTCAAGTAAACAGTGGTGCAGAATTCCAAATATGGAACAGGCAAAACAAGTTCATGTGAATGTACTGCCACTATAGAGTACTGCAATACTGCATTCAAATACACAGTATGGCTGTGATTAAAAAAACACAAGTATTAAGACATATGTCCCAGTTTCAAAAATGTTTTGAATCATTTAAAGATTAAAGACCATTTTCATCATTAAATCTTTGAATAAACTTTACAATAAAAACAATATCTTTTAGATGTAAATAAATTCATAATGCAAATGCAGTGGAACATACATAAAATGTATAAAAATATTCTTTGGCCATAATAAGGAAGTGCATCTCAATCCTGAGACCAAGCAGCAGGTTGTGACCCGGTGTCAAAGGTCATCCTCCAGAATCCTCCAATGATATTTCAAACACATATACAGTAACTAACAGACTTTTTAATGTCAACCTTCTCCTCACTCTACAAACTTCAGTCCAACACTTAGTCAACTCAAGATGACGCAACTCCACGTCTCACACGGTCACAGCAGACTGGAGCCAGGCTCCAACCTTTCTGGGCCAAAAACAGCGGTATTGTTTTGCAGGAGTTCTTCATTATGTCATCATCGTTGCACCAACAGCCCGACATCAATCACCTCAGTTCTGGAGCTAAAGTCTCTCCGAACGAGGTCCAGTCGATCGGTCGGGTTTTCTTCTTCCTCGTGTTCTGTTCTTCTGGTCAGTTCGCATTTAAAACTACACTGTCCAGCTGTTGTAACTAGGGGGCGCTGTCCTGTTTGGTCCACTTGTAAGAGAATGTATGAATCACTTTCCCCAATAAAACCAAGACCCCCCCCCCCCGCCCCCCCCCCTCAGAACGGCGGCCCGGGGCGCCCGCCCCCCCCTCTCTATTTATATATCCCCCAAAAAACCCCACCCCCCCCCCCCCCCGGACCATCCTGGTAAGAGCGGGTCACTGGGTCCAGCTGCCAATTCTATAAGTTTATATATATATATATTTATATATATATAAATATGGATGTCGCAATATCTGTCAAAATTAATCCGTTAATTGCAATAATTAATTAGTGAACAATTGTTTTGAACTCGTAAAGAAGTTGCGGAATGACGTACCCGGAATATTCAATAATTCCACCCTCCATTAACTTGTCATGGCTCTGGTAAAACACACACTGTTTTTGTTTCACTGATGCACCTCGAGTTTAAAATACCATGTGTTTGTGGAGGCTTCAACCTCAGGACAGCGGCCTGACTGAAAATTACAACTAGTTTTAACATCAAATGTACTAGTCCCAGTACCAGAGTCCTTCAATTTGCAGAAACACATGGTTCCTTCATGTGCCGACTTGTTTTCATGGTCTGTTTTTCCCTCTTTTGGTAGTATTACGTATTGATCCAACTCCCCAGTCTGAAAATGCAATACATGGACCAAGTGCCAAGTACACTTATACTGGATTGGTACTTCAAATGCCTTCAGTACACGGCTGATATAATGGATCTCCATGGTGTCGGAGTACGGCTCATGATCCAGTTCACTGAAATATAATCAACTGTGAATCAATATGTAATGAGACGGAGAGTTAACGAGGTGTAATGGATGGACCGCTGTGACATCAGCACTAACGTACACACAGAGACGAGGCGACACCGAGGAACCGAGCAGAGCAGGAACCCCGAGTGTATTGTTCTTTGATTCCACTGAACGTTCCCTGGTTGTCACGGTGTTTTCTGTGACGGCTGTTTTTTACACAACACTGAACAACATTAGTAACTTGGATAAATAATCGATTACAGAAACATGGAGTAGTTAGAGCTGTACAGTCTTCCAGTTACAGCCGCCCCTTCAAGGGAACTGCTGATGTGCACCCCCCTTGGTGAATAGTGGTTTTACACCCGTGCTCTACAGTGTCACATTACCAGTGAAATATTAGCTGCAACCTAAAAACATCCATTGGACGTAAATCACAGGTCGTGTGTCAGCGTAAAAGTCAAGTACCAAACATTTTTAAAACTATATTTGTGTGTGGGCTGTCTGGGGAAAAGATACATATCATGATACAGGGACAATGACGCGATGTATTGCAATATATTGAGATACTACAGGCGCGACGATATATTGGGTTATTTTTATCAACATAAAAATAAATCCAGGAATATTTGACTGGGAATTGGTAAAGAAAATATATCATACAGAGCTGTAGAATATCGATACAGTATCGTAAAAAGAAATATTGCGATATTTCATTGCATCGGAATTTTCTTAAAGCTCTAACATACAGTATGTATACAGTATATTTATATATATATGTGTGTATATAAATATATATATATGTGCCACTCAGTACAGTATGACTAAGATAAAATATATAAATATATATATATAAATATATATGAAATATATATACATATAAATATAACTATATACATAAATATATAACCATATATGTAGATACAGTATGCTGAGCTCGCAGCAGAACTTGTGTGTTCTAAGATGTGTGTGAAAGATGAAGCCAAACACCATTTGGTCTCAGACTCCAGATAGAAATCACTTTAAAAAACCAAACAAACCTGGTGACCAGGACGGCTGTGTCCACCGGAGGGATGTCGTCTCTGGCCCCAGGGATGTGGTTACTGCCCAGATACTTTGGTCTCCCAAACTCCTGATACTGCCACTGACAGAAGCTCTCCAGAGACCGTTCTCCATGGTGACCAACGTGGAGCTTCTCCTGGAGAAGACGTGAAGAAGAGGTTGAGAAAAAGAAGAAAAATCACGTTTATATTTGTTTAGTCTGGATGAAATATATCGGAGAACCGGCAGCTGCTGCGTGACACTGAACCGTCATTTGAACACTCTGCTTTTACAATGATTTAGTGCAAGACAAAAGGCCAGCCTGGGTCTGGACCAATGGTTAAACACTTTAAACACTTTAAATGCTACAGCAGGCTAACATGTCATGTTGACGACAACTGTTGCTAGGCAATTATTTTAATTATTTGTAATCACTTCTATAATTAAGTGGTGATTTAAATTATTTTCCGCCATTAATCACACATTTGCACTTTGCCTTAAAGTCAATAAATTATTCAATTTTTACTGAATAATCCAAAAAAAAAAAACTAGTTAAAACTACTTCCAAACATTTTGAGGAGATTTAACAATAACTTTGGTCTTTGGTTGTTTTATTTATTTATTTTGTTCTCACAGAAGATTCCAGTTCTCGCTCACACACGTGCGTGGCTGTGACCACAGCTGCTGATTACCAGGGTGTTCGGGTCATCACAGAGGTTAACAAGGGTCACTGGGGTGAGAACTCATAGCTTACCGGTCGACTGTGGAGTAGCACCAGTTTGGTGACTCGGATGTTGATTCTGATTCCTAGGCTCCGGTGCAGAAACATGTTGTAGACCTGAATGAAACAGAACAGGATTAGAACTGCTCTGATAATATCGGATGACCGATGGAATGGAATATCTGTAAGAATCGTTATAGTTTTGAGGAAAAACAGCTGTGTCAATCAAAAGTGCCAGAGCTCGACACCAGAGACCGGTCTGAACCGGTTTTAGTCAGTGACATCAGGCACCTGCAGATAGAAACACATCTGTCTGAGGACTTTTTGACTGACGCTCACAGGTCTTACCATGTTCATGACTGTGAGCAGGAACCTCTGGGCGGCCTCAGCGCCGTGATAATGAACCATGTCAGAGTCGGCCACCACCACCGTCTCCACGGTGTAGGCTTCGTGGAGGCGGATGGCGTTCCTCTTCCCTCGCTCATCGTTGGCTTTCGCTCTTCTCTCTTTTCTCTTTCCAGCTAATAATAGAGAACAGAAGACGGAGAGAGGAAAAAGAGATGAAAAAAAACACGAGAGAGACTTATGGAGCGATAGGCGCGAGTAGAGCAGCAGCTAAACACAATCAATGGAAATGACGCGATTTAATGTCAGGCGACACGATTGGAGCTTGGGTGGAACGCTGCGATGAGTTATCCAGACAGAAATGGTGAAATTCACCACCAGAGCAGCTCTACAGGAGGTCATGAAACCAGGCACTGTGGTGGCGAGTGGTTTTCTGGTGCTGCTGGTACAGTCGGTACAGCTGGTACAGTCGGTACAGGCGGGACAGGCGGGGAAAGCGGGTCACGC
>NC_024311.1:8223893-8228071 GCF_000523025.1 Cynoglossus semilaevis | reverse complement strand
GTGCAGCCGGTACAGGTGGTGCAGCTGGTACAGTCGGTACAGTCGGTACAGTCGGTACAGCTGGTACAGTCGGTACAGTGTAGTTCAATGGCTAAGACAAAATACAGGCAGTAAAAAAAATCCTAAAACTGTGTTAAATAAAATAAATATTTCACCTTCGTACGTAGATATCTGTAAAAACAGTCTGTTTAAATTACAGTCATCAGCCAAAACCCACATTCATTTATTAGTGAAGATTAATTAGTGCAGAATGACACACGCCACAGTATGTGTCCTCCAATCAGTTATGGTTGCTCTAACACACAGTCGATACACAGGGTGTTATTTGCACAGACTGTGAGGAAAAACACCATCTTAAAATCCCATCATCAACTACCAGCATGTGTGTGTTGAGGCTTCAACCTCAGCTCAGCGGATGCTCCCATTTCCAACTGTTCAAAAGAAGAAAATGCACACAGGGGGCAGCATTGTTGCAGAGACTTTAGTCCGTTCACTTCTGTCAGGTCGTTTATAAACGCCCTTCATTTCTCAGTCAGTTCTCGTCGACACTAAAAGTCATTTTTTTGAGATGTGCTCAACACCTGGGCTCAGGGGGGCAGTAATGATGGAGCACTGAAACAACAGGAGCTGCTCCCACAGTGACAGCTGGAGGGGAGGGGGGGGGCGGGCGTCAGTGGCCCCTCAACATGAACCTGGGCCACGTCAGCAGAGACGGAGCAGGAACCACAGGAGCAGGAGCTCGAAAAAACGGTGTCATAAAAACCGAAGGCGGATCAGTCGGAGTCGCACTGATCCAAATAACACACCGCTTTGAACTTCAGGAACTGCTGGGGAACCTGGACCGGGCCTCAGATCTTAGTGGGAGAACTTTACTGTAGCACTCGTACAATAACCGTCGGACCGCGGCTGCTGCTGTTGACATAATTACTGTGGTGGAGACAGTAAAATGATAGACACAGAAAAACAGCACTCTGGGGGAGAAAACAAAGAGTTCCCGGCACCGGCACCAGTTTCATCTCATCTCATCCTCATCACCTCTGTGAGATGAAGCCGCTCTCACACAATTAACCCTCACTTTTTTTGTAGGTAATTTTTTTATTGCTTCCTCCATGAAACACCAGAAGCAGCGGCACATGGTCCTGACACCAGTGTCACGGCTTCGCTGGTTTGGTCTGTAATCCAAGACGTTTCCAGATCTGTGAGTTGATCAACGGCTCTAGTTTTCAGCTGCTATCTCCAGGTCTCCTCTGTGGTGCAGGAGGATCATGGGTAAGGACTGTCCTGGACTGAACCAGACGCCAAAGCCTCGGTACTGTTTGACTCCCCACTGGAACAGATTATATTCAGGAAGCAGGAATTCCACTGCAGCAGACAGGATGTGACACGCCACTGCACTGTGATTTGCAATTATAACCTGAACTACCCCCCCCAACTCACCCCCCCCCCTCCCCTGCTTCATTTACAGTTTTTCACTAAGCTGAAACTTTTATGACGGAGGAACAACTTTAAGAATTTTTTCTCACTGCGAACACCAGACGTTGAACTGCATCAATCAGACGGCGACGTCTGACGCTAGCTAGAGGGCTGCATACTGACACGCTGACACGATGGGCCGGATTTGGCCCACGGGCCTGAAGTTTGACACATGTGTTTTAAAGGTATTTACAGTAGTTTTTAATCATTTGATATGTGTTGCTGCCACCTACTGTTTGACTTTTTATCTGGTCAATAAGAAGTACGTTTTTCTGATTGAAAAAAAAAGTGAATGTTGTTTTTATAAAAACACACACTGTTCATTCACACATAATACCAGTGAAAGAGACTGAAGTAAAAAGAATGCACGAGAGAGAGAGAGAGAGAGGGAGAGAGAAAGAGAGAGAGAGAAAGAGAGAGAGAAAGAGAGAGAGAGAGAGAGTCTTCATGTGGTGCATTCCTCTGGTCATGGAGGTGGAGAACTGAAGGAGTTGGAGGAATGAAACAGATGGAATACAGAGGAGTGGAGGGTCTACAACCAGACCTCAGGACACCAGCTGCACATGTATACACACACACACACACACACACACACACACACAGAACATCATTATCTCTGAATCACCTGCATCACGTGAACTTCAAGGCAGTTTCTCCAGAGTTTGAACTTTTTTTTTCTCCGTACAGTTTAAATCCCAGACAAATTCTCCTGCAGCAGAAAAATGTCAAACAGTGACATCAAAACACCAGCGGGAGGCGGTGCAGTTGGCGCTGCTCTGCTTTCACATATTGCGTATGACCCAGTTATGGACATATGGAAAAAATTTATTTATACAGGTTGTGGGACGTGCTGGTGGTCTCCAGCTCTGGGGGAGGAGGGGGGGGGGTAGTTGATTTGTCAGGGTCAAGCTGCCCCGGACTGAACAGGAGCTCAGACCATGAGAGCCGCCATGTTGCCAACTACCTGTCTCAGCAGTTTTTAGCTCATATGAAACACGAGCGAAATCGGGACGCTTTCATATGTTAATATTAAATCATGACTATTTCAAACTCTGGAAACTTGAACTTTCCCCTAAAATAAATGCATTAATAAAATAAAATAAAAACACCAGTAAATTAAATTAGCGATGAAGTAGAACCAGAATCTTCTGGTAAATTCTTCTTCTTAGTAAATTAAAAATGATTGTGTCAAAACAAAGAAAAGGGACAAATCCTGCAGCAGGAACTGCCCCCCCCCCACTCCCTCCTTCAGAGTAAAGTGACAGTAGCATCTGTTTTATCCCAGCTGGACCACTGCAGCATAAAATGTAATAAATAATTCATTTGTCTGAGACACAAACAGTTGAACACCAGGCTGCGCTGTCCTGTCTGCCAGCTGTGAGGCCCAGGACGGACAAAGACACCAGGACAGATTGACACGTGAGCTAATCCACTTCTCCCTGGACGTCTGGTACAGTGGCCGAAACAAACCAAGGCCAGTGGACCATATGGGCCGTTAGCGGGCCGCGTACTGGACGGACAGCATGTGCACACGTGTGATTTCCAGATCGATCACTACGTCGACGACTGTCTTCTTATTGGTTAGCAATGAAGCGAATACGCTAACATCGCATTTAAAATGTAAGGCAGCCCCACCAGTGGGGTAGTGGATAGTGTTCTTGCCTTACAGTGAGAAGATCATCAGCTAGCATGTTAGCATAGCAATGAAGCGAATACACTAACATTGCATTTAAAATGTAAGGCAGTGGATGGTGTTCTTGCCTTACAGTGAGAAGATCATCAGCTAGCATGTTAGCATGTTAGCATAATAATATCGTAAATTAATAATTCAAGTGTAGTAATTCTTTTATAAATCTGTACATTTGGATGAAACTGTTGTACAAATATGATTTCACCGTCTCATCCCCCCAGTATTAATACTCAATACTTCAGTATTTCTTTGTGGCTCTGTTTGGAAATGAAAGCAGAAAAAAAAGTTTTAAAAAACCAATCGAAGTAAACCTGGCTCGACGCAGTACTGCTTACCAAAATATATATTTACTCCACGCCCAGCAGCAGAGGGCGGGGGTGTGAAACCAGTGTTAACAGAAGAAGACGCAGATAAAATAAGGAAACGTGTGCATTCCTCTGGGACACGTTGGGCTGAATGAACATCAAAGCCTGGCAGCCGTCAGTGAACGCAGCACCGAGAGCCCTGATTTATTAGCGTAGCTTCCCGGGGATGTTTGGCTGGCCTACTTCAGCTGGGAGGGTGGAGACGCAGACAGTAGTTCATTCACACAGCTCACCCACAGCACACTCCACTGCACAGGGACTTGGACCAGGTTACAGGGTTTTTGAGGTAATTTTGAGGAACATTCCCAAGATTCAGAAAACACACACACACACACACACAAATCCCACCCACTGTAATATAACCCATCTGTACTGAGCCGTTGCACTAACACAGAGGTGTCTGAAGTTTATCCAAGGGGGGAGTCGGAGAGGGTGGGCTACTGGGGGGGGGGGGCAGGATCAATATTGCAATAATGTCTGACAGTCAACCACTCCTACACTGATGCATATCATTGACACATATATAATGGGTTTAAGTTATTGATGTCATCCGTCACCACTGAATCCTGTCCAGGGTCAATTTGATTGATGTATTTAGACATAACGTTAGCTCTGGTGTCTGTACCAGGACTGTTGTAGCTAACGTTAGC
>NC_024311.1:8222281-8223555 GCF_000523025.1 Cynoglossus semilaevis | reverse complement strand
GTTTTTTTAACGGTCAGAGAGGGAGCTGGAACTGATTCAGTCCTGACCCAGTCCGTGACCTGGTACACACCCCAGTCTGCTGTATTTGGGTTGGGGGACCGAGCTGGACTCCAGGTCTTTCTCGCTCTGAGACCTCGTTGCTTCATCATTTATTTATATTTAAGGTTTAACTGTGTGGGAGAATCGACAGCTGATCCCCGATCACTGAAGAAACGAAGACTCCAGACACCCCAGGCTCTGAGTTCAGCTACTTTATGTTGGAGTCTGAGCAGCTCGCGCTGTGACGGGCATGTTCAGGAGCAGACTAGAACTTCCTGCCAAGACCAGAATACAGAATGGAAAAAAAATATTTTTGTCTGCATTGTGAAAATGATAGGACAAGAGTTTACAGCTGGAGCACCATTCCATTTAATACCAGTCCAAAGTGACTCCATGTGTACGTTTCACTGCGGAATATTTTTAATATTTCTAATATTGGGAGCAGATTTGTTGCTGGGAAATATTAATACAAAGTAAGTGGAATGGAAAACCGTTGAAGATATTTATAATGTGATATTCAAAACTGGAGTTTGTCTCTTAAAACTTCATCACCACAGATATTCAGTACATGTGGTATTTTTTTTAATACACACAGGAGTATCTGTCGAACTGGAGCGTTTGGAGCGTAGTACAGTGGCAACAAGTTTTCCTTCAACAGAATAAAGTTTGGATGGATGGATGGATGGATGGATGGACGGATGGATGAGTAGGTAGATAGATAGCTAGATAGTGAAAAAAACACTTTTTTATGGTAGGTAGATACATAGATAGATAGTGAAAAAAACACTTTTTTATGTCAGCCGTTTCCTTCTGAACCAGACAAAGTTCAACAGACATCACTTACCCTGTTTAGTACCGCAGACCCCAGGTTGATCAGCAGGGGGCGATGAGCTGGTTCCAGGTGAGCGTCTGTGTCGCGTCAGCCAGTGTTTCAGTCCAGAGAATGACTGTGATTGGTTGTTTTTATCCGCCGGCTGGATGAACCAGCTGTCCGCTCCAATCTGGACCTGACCGGTCTGCAACACAACAGAGACGAGAAGGAGAAGACGTCACAGTGATGGACAACATGAGGGACGTCACATCATCAAACGTATTTAAGGATGAAGAACCACTTCACTGGAGGAGAGGCCGATCAAACGTGACCTTTGGTTGACCTTCCAGTCCCATTTTCTGTTGTGCAATACAGGACTTAAAGTAGGTCAGAGTCAGTGTGGTGGTGGTGGGAGGTGGAGGGA
>NC_024311.1:8195390-8222256 GCF_000523025.1 Cynoglossus semilaevis | reverse complement strand
GGGGGGGGACACACGTCCTTGTACTGAGTCAGCGCTCTGATTCAGCAGGGGAGGTTTGTTTTTTTTTAAGCTCCAGTCCTTGAATCAATATTTCTTTTCAAGTGTCCATGTGGGAGACGACCTTTAATGAAGTCTGAAGACGACGAGTGGCTGTTGGTCTGAGAGACGTCACATCTGTGCTGCTGAGACACAGGTCCACTGTGACACTGAACTTCACAGCAAAAGTCTCTGCACATACATGTTGCCACAGGAGGCGCCATTGAGTGTGTCATTGCTCTGGGGCCAACAACTCCAACCTTCTGGTTGTAGATAAGTGTGACAGCTAGGGATGTCAGAAATCACTTTAATAATATCGGCCGACCAATATTATTGGTCCGATATTAGCATAATTATGTAATATTGGTAAGAATCGTAAAACGCAATACCCGGGTTTGGCCAAATACGTTGGAATCACTTTAAAAATATATTTCGCACAGATACCGGTTGACATATCGGATGAAATGGAAATTAAGTGTTGGGACAATATCGGAAATCCCTAGTGATAACCTCTACAGCCCAGAACCATTAGATCACAGTCTTGGTTTCTACATCCACTAGTTATGACCCAGACTGTGGGGCGTGGATCAGAGTTTAGGCCGATAATACTGCAGTACTTTTGACAACAAAACCTCAGTGTGTTTTTTGGCAGCTCAACACTTCGTACAGGAAGCTGCAGCTTCTTCACTTCTCACAGGATTTAATCCTGGAGTGAAAGGTTTAGCAACAAATATTGTTGCGAACGTTGTTACTGAGATTTATTCTGTCGTCTCCGTTCTCTTCTCTGTTTCTTTTCTGTTCATGAGTTTTTTTTGTAACATTTTTTGTAAAGTTTAAAAAAGGTATTTGTATTAGCACATTAATCGTAAAAACCTTTTGAAGGTAAGATACTTTGTTACTTCAAACTCTTCTCTGTCATCAGGAAATCCTTCTAAACCTACTTTTATATAAATACTGTAGTACAAGTACTGACAGGAAGAAGGAAAATCCCTGTAAAATCCCCAAATCCTGCTTTTCAAAAGTGAAGCCGTTGATGACAAACCTGAACCTGAGTTCCTTCTTCCACCTCATCCCCAAAACAAACATGGAGTCCCAGAGATTAGAGTTTCAGAGCAGACTGGTCCCACAAACATTAGGTTTGACCCCCCCCCCCCCCCCCCCACTTGAACACCTGAACCTGAAAGTACCACATCCGTTACGTCAGCGTTCCCCAACCGTTTTTACTCCTCGGACCAGTGCCGGTCCACAGCCCAGGGGTTGGGAACCACTGCTGTAGAGGTCTCTATTTACAAAATAAACTCATGTCATTTCCGATCACTGGCTAATTTATGTGAATGATCGCAAAGATGCAAATCAGGCGTGAACGAGACGCCATGCACGCTCACGGTGCACGATGTCAAACGACTCCGATGTTAAGTCGTTAGCTGAGAAGCGGCGTGCAGTGGGAGTGCTAACTGCAGGAATGTCATTCCAGGGAGTGTCCACAGAATCAGATGTCGGTTCCACCAACATAAGATCCAGAGAAACGGAGACGCAGAACCTCCTGTTCCTGAACGGAACATTAACGAGATTCTTTAAGGTGATGACATCACAGTCGACCACACGGTCGTATCTCGGCAGCTTTGATGAAGAAACGTCGTGATAAAAACACAAACTGGTCTCTTTTTGTCCCATCTCTCCTTCAGGTCTAGGATGAGGCCAAACCTCTGGGGTGGGTGTCATCTGATGCCCCTGCTTTACAACATAGTTTTAAGATACTATTTATAGAAGTGTTCAGTTCACACCTACGACCTGACGACAAATATGAAAGAGCCTTCGCTGCCCCTGCGGTGAGGTCAGAGTGGAGGTACTGCAGGGGCACGAAGAAATACACAAAGATTCTCCCCATGGTCCTAAACATGTTTAAATACACACGACAGGAATCCAGTAAGTACCACGAAGGGTGAAGCTGGTACCAGATGAAGATGTTATGTTCAAGTATTTGATGTTTCTTTGAATCGAATGATTGATCCTGGACCAAAGGTTGAGCAACAAGAGTAACAAGAAAAATTTGTCTTTGCAACATTGACAAGCAGACCAATTGAATACTCTTCCACTAGGTGGCAGAAGATGACTTCTAAAACTAAAGAAAAAGAGAGACTCGGATTAGTGTGTGTCTTTCTTCAATTCCTGAGATTATATCTGTGTTGTGTTCAACTAAACAGGATCAGGTTTCATGCCGAGTCCATATATTGAAACAGGAAGATAAAATATTTTCTTACATAAACATCATGACATTTTTTGATGGTGCACCATGGGACTTTTTTAATAGTATATATATAGAATAAGTAAATGATGTGTCGGAGCTCGGCTAAAGTTGGGGTCAACAGCTCCAACATTCAACTTTTCCGTCTTTGTCTCCACCACCTCAGCGTGGGTTCTACACACTCCTGCAGATGTCTGCAGATTGTGTGTGTGTTGGCTGCTGGTCCATTAACCTCTTTATCATCCACAGTGACGTCGTGCCTTTGAGCACTGTCTTAATATAGAATTAATTTACTGATATTAAAAATAAAAAAGTCGATTTTTTTTTAACTCTGTGGATGAGACTCAGTTCAGAGCCAAAACAAACCTATCAGTGCTCTCTAGTGGATGGATGTTGTAATGGACGGACACTTCGACACAGTCGGCATTTTAACAAACAACAAACCAATGTCTCGAAACGAAGCTAAATGTTTTTCTCTGACATTGTTTTTCTGCAGCGTCTTTTTTGACCCAGATAATCGATGTTTTCCTGACAGTTTGGCCACGAAACACCGACTCAGCTGCTCTTCCTTTGAACTGGACCCAGACTGTGACTCACGGCGTCTGTAACTGCAGGACAATCATCTCGTCACTGGCTGCTGAAGCCACGTCTGACTGTACTGTACAGTGGAAACACGGGCTCCACATCAGCGGGACTTCAGGGACCGTCCTGTCCTCTCCTCTGAGGTGGAGACACACTGACCTCTGACCCCCCCAGTTGGACAGAGTTTGCAGCAGTCGGTTGAACAGGTTGGGAACCGACCTCGTGACTGGTCGGCCCAGCAGGTTTGTCAGTGTGTGAGGAGAAGAGACCTGAGCCCTGACCTGGATCACAGTCAAACGTCTGGACACGATCAGGTCGTTTGAACCCACAACAACACATGTGATGCCCTCAGCCAATAAAAGAAGGGGGCGTGGCACAGGATATAGTGTGTGGAATGACAGGAAGTTGTGAGAATATCAACTTGACGACAAATAGAGAGAACTAGTGTCAAGAAAATCAAACCGGAGCCGAGAAACGCCAGGAGCAGGAGTGACGACGGCTGTCAGTCTGACTGATCAAATAATCACGATTATTACAGCACCTGCGATAAATTAGAAAATAAAATCTTGCTTGACAGCCCCAACTGAGAATTTGGGAGTGGGCAGGGGAGAAAAAGTTTAAAAAACACTGCTGTAAGGCACCAGCACTGACCACTAAACCACTGCGTTGCCCTGTGCACATTTTTCCATATCAATAATTCAATCATTTAGAGCAGTCACAAATCAAAACAGGTGAGAAACACTGACCCCTACCTGCTGATATTGATATTTATTATTGATCTATCCTTTCCAGAAGTTGATTCATATCCAATAATCATGATTAGTCATAATTAATTACAATGATGACTAATAATAATTTATCATGATAAATTGTAATTAATCCAAAGCCACCCCTAATTAATCAGATTAAAAATGTAAATCACATGACCAAACCTAGTATTTATATGGTTGAATTTTGGGGAATTCTTGCAGTTACAGCAGTTCACAGACTGCCACATAGGTGGCGCAATTAAAGATATGTGGTTCCTCTGGGAATCAAACCCAGGACTCTCTGCTCTGTTGGAGGGCAGACGTGGTAACCGTTACACCGTAAACATGTACATCTGATCATGTGACCAATAAACTTCCTGGACAAAATACTGCGTTCTTCGTGTACTTTTGACTCATTCGTCCAGATCTCAGCCCGACACCGTGTTCACTTTTAGCTTTTGAAATCATCAAAACATCGGACGTGGACAGTGTGACTGTGAACCCACTGACCCACTGTCTGTCTGTGGGATTACCCATGAACCACCAGACCGCACCAGACTGGATCCAGTCCACCGCAGCCCCAGGACACATGGACACGGTCATACAACGTCAGACTTCAAATCACTGGAACTTTTACCTACATTTTCAATCGATGTTGAGCTGATGTCAAAACAAGTCTGCGCCACATTCATACAAACACACAAAAACTGAGCCACTGACTGACAACCACACTGCAGATATATATTTACTCTACATATATAAATACATATACATTAAAATTAAATGAGAATAATAACGGAGTTCTTACCAGGCCTCCACAGGTGCTCAGTGACACCAGCGAGTCAGTGCGGTTGATGATGGAGCCGGAGTAGAAGCAGAGCTGCTGGTTGGACAAACGTGTGACCTCTGAACTCTGACCCCTGCGTCTCTCCTCCACCACGAAATCCCGGGACAGAAAGGTAGCGTCCCGCGTCAGGTTCAAATAAAGATCCGTGCCAAAAGCGGGCAGTGTCAGAATGATGTTGTCCGGGTCAGGGTGTCTTCCCCCGCCGGCCCCCAAGGAGCGCTGGCCGCGGCGCCGCACGCTGTGGTCCGTGGACAGGTGCGCCTCCTGGCCGGACAGCAGCCTGGGAACCACTTCATCTGTCTCCAGCTCCGACTGGGCTGTGGAGAAGAGGAAGAGGAGGAGGAAGATGAGGAGGAGGAGGAGGAACAGTTTCCATCAAAAAAAAAAAAAAAAGAAAAAGGGGAAAAAATCTCCATTCCTGCTCTGCCTCTGTGAACCGGCTGAACTGTGAGCGCTGCTGCAGCCACGTTCAACCCCTGAGCCCAACCGGTGGTTGGGGGCAGAGAGATGAAGAGAGTGTGGGTCAGAGCCCGGACACATGACTGAAGCTGAGGCTCACCTACACACGCACGCGCATACAAGCGCGCACACACACATACACACTCATACACACTGCACAGTCTATGGTGTGCCCTATCACCAAGCTGAACCTCACCCCGGTTCTTCCTCACCCACACCTCACCCTCTGAGCCCTGACCACAGAGATGACCACTGCGGCTCTGCCTCCTCACCTCCGGTCTGTGGAGCTGAGTGAAGTGAGTTAGAGCCGAGTTCAGGGGACGGACTTACCAGAGAAGGCGACCCACAGACAGAAGCCGAGCAGCAGATGGGTGACACGGAGGTGGTGCATGCTGCAGCGGAGCAGGACGGAGCAGCTGCAGACGAGCGGGTGTGCAATTGTTCCTAAAGTGGGAGAAGTTGGAGTAATTAAAGCTGGACTGACTCTGGAGCGCAGGAGTAGGACACGCCCACCCGATAGGCTCCGCCCTCTGCTGCTGCTCCAGTGGTCTGTGTACAAGCTGGCCGACTAATCCCTGCACGCTCATTGGTCCTTGAAGCTGTCAGTCTGTGTCGGGGGTTGAAACCCTACACGTGGTTTCGAGTGGAAGGAAGAAGGGGAAAAAAAGTGCATACAACTCCATACGTGTGTGTGTGTGATGGTGTGTGTGTGTGTGTGTGTGTGTTCCAAGTTCATTTTGGCGGGTGCCTTTACAACTTCAAAAAGCTCTTTGAGGGTTAGGATTTGGCAGGGCTGTTTGTAGAGACTCCGAGGCCCCGGGTAATATTTGAGGGAGGTGATGAACTACAGTGATGCAGACTATAGTGGTGAACACTGTATGTATATATATATATGTACACACATATAGATATCTATATATATATATATGTATATATACATATACAAATATATGCTGTATGTGTGTGTATGAAGCTAGGTCTGGTTTAACTACTAACCTGTGTTTAGATTACTCCTGACATTTCAGCCAATCACAGCCTGACCTGCGGCAGCAGCTGGTCTCTCTGTCTCTTCACTCTTCACCATGTGTCGTCGTCCTACAGCAGGAAAACTCATCTAATTGTTGAAGACATTTGTCATCATTGAGCAACAAACTGTCGCCTTCTCTGAAAAATGTAAATAACACCCGCCCAGCCCAGCCTAGCCTAGCACCCTCCCCACCCCCGCACACCCATGTCTGTCACAAGTACACAGTTTGAGGAACAGATATCATTTGAAATGACTGTGTCAAAGTCACTTTTAAACAAGGCTTCTGTTCTAATCCTGCCATATTGTTAAACACATAAGAAAAATATTACAAACACTATAAAAACCACAAGAGTGGGGCGCGGGGGGCAAACTCCTGGCCCGGGGCCCACTTTGTGGGATGGGAGGGCAAACTCCTGGCCCGGGGCCCACTTTTGGTCTAACTTTGGGGCTTGAAGTGGAACATATTTTCAAGTATTGAATATAAAATTATGTAAGAACGAGAACACAATGAATACCAACAGTCTCCACTGTAGTAAATGATACAGTATTCATGTTAATGAAAAAGTACTTCTTTCTATATAATAACCATTTATTTATTCAACATTGAAAACTGATGTGGCGTCTGGTGAACTGCAGGTGGCAGCAGAGGCCCTCAGCTCAACGGAGTTTGGGAACCCCGGTGTCCCGCCGACGGTCCCTGCACCACAGTTTGAGAACCCCAGCTTTCAGTGTACTCATCACAGGCTGTGAAAACTGTGACATCACCTTCTATTGAGGTTTGGACCTGAAGCTACACGAAGACAATAGAAAAGCCGTGTGAATTTGGCAGCAGCAGAGTTTGGACCAGTCCAGACAAATCCAACCAGAGTCTGTTGACGGGATTATTCCACAGGTGGAAGCCCGTGTTTAAAGTGACGCTTTGGTTCCTGAGCCACAGAACAAAGAGCCAACACACGAAGTTAACTCCTTAATGCTTCCTGTGAATCTGTTTGATACTTTATCTTACCAGTAGACAGAACCCACCACCAGGACACGGGAGTCCGTCAGCTGCTCACTGACCCACACCGCAGTACAAAGACGGGCTAATCTGCAGAGATGTGGACGGAGCTGCTGGTCGGCTACGTCTGTTTGGTTTGGCGGGTTGGTGCAGGAAAACAGGGGAAGAATGACGAGGAGTATTAGGAGTCTCACGGACCTCAGTGTTTGTCACGGTCTGCACTGAAGAGTGAAACTGGAATATTTATTAATTGTTGAAAAGTAATAAAATAAAACGACTGCACCAGACACAACCACGGCGGGGGGAAAATCCTGGTCTCTGCAAAACAAGAGGCCGCGTTTAGCAGCAGCAGCACAGATAATAAAATAATAATGATTAGCCGCGTTTAGCAGCAGCACAGATAATAAAATAATAATAATAATTTATAATTATTGTGAATCTGAACATTTTAAATTAATCTCCTGCCGCTTACAGCAGTAGTGTGAACCACAGGTGCCTCAATTTTCAGTTACACATGTCGACAGTCTGGTTTGACACAGCGATGATTGCCATCTGGTGGTCAACGGTAGAATTGCAACTAAGGAAAATGCGAATTTTACAGCAATTTTCTATAGGAAGGTTCACTTGCGTAGTCATTAAAAATTCGTGGGGGTGCATTTGGTCATGTTCAACCCTGAAGTACTCTGAAGTATTTTAATACAATATTTGACAACAACAGACGGTAGAGGATGTGGTGAGAATGTTCCTCTTCAGGAGGAGGTTCAAACAGGGACAAAGCAGGAGACAGCGGTGGTCTGTGTGGACATAGGTATGGATATGGGTCACATATTGGCAGTCTGGTCAGACATGGGCTGCTTTTGTCCACAGTGTGACTGTAATCTTATATAATGTCCCCTGACTTAAAAAAATCTAAATAAAATAAAATAAAATAAAAAAATAAGTAAAATCTGAGATTATAAACAATTGGAAATGATAATAATTATTTATTTAGCTACAGAGAAATGCAAATAAAAAAACAAAATAAACAAACTTCGTCCGGCCGACTGTACACCGACTGGTAATC
The DNA here is from genome assembly GCF_000523025.1 of Cynoglossus semilaevis. Lineage (NCBI taxonomy): Eukaryota > Metazoa > Chordata > Actinopteri > Pleuronectiformes > Cynoglossidae > Cynoglossus > Cynoglossus semilaevis. Next base: position 8,214,251 of record NC_024311.1, on the reverse strand, counting down.
TTATCTAGACAAAGAAGTAGTTTCAAGTACAAGTACTACAGTAAATCCGTACCTTCCAAGCAGCGACCAAGGGATTGTCATGTAGTTAAAGCCTACACCATTCATATTCAAACAGTGGCCCAGGGCCCACATGCGGCCCAGACACGACCTCAGAGTGGTCCAGTCTGAGGCCATTAGAAAAATGTGGAGAGAAACGGGGAGCAAAGCGACAAACTGTTCATGAATGCACCATGGCTTTAAAATGTGGCCCAGATGAATTTAGGATTAAAAAGCCCTGGTCAACAAGTCTCTCCTCAGGGTCGGGAGCCCAGGTTTGATGGCACCTGAATGAATTTATTCCAGTTGCTCTTTTTGTTTCTTATATTAGATAAAAACGTTGTTCTCATTGGATGTTCTTTTCCCCATAGGTTCAACACAGGCTAGTACACAGTCTTTGAGCGACTGAGGTCCTCTGGTGGAGACAAGCAGCCAAAGCAGCCATTTTTCTTCTTCCCGTTGACTGCCAGTCCATTGTGCTGCTTTGAGCCTTCGTCCTCTGTTGTGCTGTTCTCCTCCTCCTCCTCCTCTTCATTCTCGCTCCTCTCGTCTCCCTGCAGCTGGGACGCAGGAAGTAAAAGAAATATAAGTTTACTGGAGAACCAAACTGTTGGCTTTAACTCAGCATGCGTTGCTCTGGTACTTGTTTGCATAATTACAATAGTGAAATTTGCAAGAAGTTGTTGTTTGCACAGTTATTTGCATCTCTGTCTCTATTTGCTGTGTAATTGTACTGCACTGTTTATATCTATGTATATTTATATATATACACACATATATTTACATGCTGCTTGTACTGCATATATTGTATTTTTATCCTGCTACTACCTTTAAATTATCCTATTTTTTTTTACTTTTATTGTAATTGGTTGATATTCTTTAAACTATCTTCGTACAGTATATGTACATAATAAATCTGTGTGTACCTCATTAACTGAAATTGTTAGCCTATATAAACAAATAATAAAAACAAAATCTTCACAGAAACACTGTTTCAACACCTGAATGTCACTTAACCTACGTAGGAACATGACATCTTGGTTTAATAGCAGGTCGCAACTTAACAACCAACAATTTTTAGACGCATACCACCCCCTACTGTACTGGAGTGTGTAGTGTCACGGTATGACCAGTGACTTTTTGAGATAACGCAGCCTACTCCTGACCCCTTAATGCACGATTCATTTTGCAAATTGTCACGCATTTGTAGCGATTCTTAACCGATTTACGATGCATCGTTTCATCCCTTTGTGTATAGATATGTGTACAAAACAAGCAGTGCTGCCATACTTAAAATGTGTGGATTAACTATTGAGACGACTTGTGTTCTTTTCTTATCAGGATTACCGTGCCAAACAGGAACTTCTTCACCATCCGGAGAATTAGGTAAGCCCAAAATATGTGCAAACACAGCAGGATCACCAGCATCACATTGAAGAAGTAGTAGCCGAAGAAGGCAGGGTAGTGGTCCAGGGGGTAAACCCAGGTACAGTGGATGAGCCTGGAACACAAACAACAACACTTACACCCTGGTTTAAACAGTTGTAACCACGTGTTTCGTAGAATTCCTGCATTTCCTTTCATTCTCCTTTTTTAAGCCTTTCGCCAGGCTAATGTGGGTAGGAACGTGACATCTTGGTTTAATAGCAGGTCGCAACTTAACAACCAACAATTTTTAGACGCATACCACCCCCTACTGTACTGGAGTGTGTAGTGTCACGGTATGACCAGTGACTTTTTGAGATAACGCAGCCTACTCCTGACCCCTTAATGCACGATTCATTTTGCAAATTGTCACGCATTTGTAGCGATTCTTAACCGATTTACGATGCATCGTTTCATCCCTTTGTGTATAGATATGTGTACAAAACAAGCAGTGCTGCCATACTTAAAATGTGTGGATTAACTATTGATTTTTATCAAAATTACCGTGCCAAACAGGAACTTCTTCACCATCCGGAGAATTAGGTAAGCCCAAAATATGTGCAAACACAGCAGGATCACCAGCATCACATTGAAGAAGTAGTAGCCGAAGAAGGCAGGGTAGTGGTCCAGGGGGTAAACCCAGGTACAGTGGATGAGCCTGGAACACAAACAACAACACTTACACCCTGGTTTAAACAGTTGTAACCACGTGTTTCGTAGAATTCCTGCATTTCCTTAAAAGAGAATTTTAAGCCTTTCGCCAGGCTAATGTGGCCTTTGTCGAGGAGTTAGAATATAATTCAGACAATAAATCCTTCAGTTGGTTGGGAATAAGCCGAGAGTAAAATTATGACTTTGTCTTTCTTCAATTGCTCTGAGTGTATCAGCCTTGAGTTCAACTAAACAGGCCCACGACCCAGAAATAAGATCATCGTATCCATTACATACACTTTTCGTTTGGTGGTTCACAATGGGATTTTTCTAATTTTTCTAATATGTTGCGAGGCTCAGAAAATGTTGGGAAATGCTGGTCCATGCTAACACATGGTGTCCACATAACATTGATGTTTTCAGCAGCCTACCAGAATGGAAAGATGACCAGCCGTGTCACCATGAACACTGTGGCAAAAACCACAAAGATGGAGTGGCTGATGTCCTCCCTCTTGGCGTAGTTGAATAATTTTGCAGACTAAAAAAATAAATAAAAAGAAGACTCACAAAATGTAGCATCTGAATCCAAACTTCCTGTTTAACAGTCACCAAAAAAAGCCTTATTTAAGTAGAAACTTCAGTCTGACAGAAGGATAAACATAGTAAATGTTTCAAAGACGGCAATAAAAAATACTGACCTCCAGTAAAACATCCGAGGCGTCGTGGACGAGCATCACCAGCGTTCCCACTCGGATGTAGTTAACACACCAGGAGAAGGACAAGAGGACTAACGTGGCCAGGTGGTGGATGATCTGTTCCTTAAAGTCCTGGAACATAGAACCACAGCAGTCAGCCAACATGGTGGACCCTCATCATCAGGGCCCGCTCTTGATATAGGCCATCGCCTACAGCGTCATCTGCTGGAGGGGTACCGCCAGTCAAAAATTGTATGAGTAGGAGTGTTAGTATGTGTGTGTTTTCTCTATCTCACAGTCTGTAGGTCCACATTCTGATGCTTTATGCCAGTGATTCCCAACCACTGGGCCGTGGCCCACTAGTGGCCGCGAGGGATCATGAGGTGTGTATTTATCGCATATGGCTTTTCTTTGCTCGTCAAAGCATGAAAGGCAGAACAATTAAATACTCTAGGTGGCAGCAGATGGCTACGAAAACTAAAAAAAATAATAATCAGAGCTGCTGAAGAAGATCTTTGTGAGTGTCTTTCTTCAATTCCTGCCAGTATATCAGCGTTGTCTTCAACTAAACAATTTTTTGGTCATTTAAACTAGAAGATTATTATATTTCATTACATAGACTTTCAGTGAAATTCTGTTTGGTGGTGTGTTGTGGCTCAAGAAAGGTTGGAAAACACTGGTTTATACATTAGAGTTCTTGACTGTGAAGTTCCAGACTTTACCTTCCTCTTGACGTCAAAGGTGATACTGAAGAGCAGCGAGCCGTAGAAGCTCATCTCCAGCATGTAGTACCAGTACTGAGACTCCAGCATGGACTGCAGAGAGAGAGAGAGAGAGAGAGACAACGGGGAGCAGTGTGAAACATGAACCTACAGAAAAGCTCAGACAGGAGGTCAGTCCCTCAGGGGCAGGCTCTTTGTCCCGGTCTGTATTAGCTGGAAGGCAGGAACTGTAGAAGAATCTGTTGTTCATCCTGCTTTTCACAGCAACAACAAACTGATAATAAAGCTGAGGCTCAGTGACATCGTCATGTTCACACTGAAGACCCAGTTCACACAGGGCTTAAGGTCCATTCAGTGAATCTGTACCTGCTCTGCTGCACGGGCATCTCTGCAGAGAGGATAACTGAGTCAAAAAGTTCTAAGATCAGAAGTTTCCATCCAAAAAAACGTCCTTTTTATGTCACATGGTTCTGTACCTGCTCTGCTGCACGGCCGTCTCTGCAGAGAGGATAACTGAGTCTAAAAGTTCTAAGATCAGATGTTTCCATCCAAAAAAACGTTCTTTTTATGTCACATGGTTTAAATGACAATAAACTTAAGTCAGAGTCTGAGTCTGACATCAGAAAGACAGACAGGAAGTTGAACAAACCTGCTTTGGAAAATCGGTCCAAACTTCTCGGACGTCATAAAACCACTCTTTCTGCAAGAAAAGAAAAAAAAACATTTGTATAATGACTCTTCAATGATGTTTATGGATCAGGCTTGGGTTGCTGGTTCAAATCCTCGACCTGCGGTGTGTCGAGCAAGCACAACATCTACCCAGGGAACAATCAAGTGCAGCCCACTGCTCCAGTGTCACGGGTGGGTCCAGGTCAGGGAAGAGGTTTCGTTACGTCTAGAACTGTTTTCACAGATGTTGATTCCAGACTAAATGGAACTCTTTCATACTTACGTCGTACAGAGCTATCACTCCTCCAACGAAGGCCCCCAGGTAGAAGACGAACCTCCAACTGCAGGGAGCAGAGGAGGGACTTAGGTTCAGGTTTCTCTGAAGAGGACGTATCATGGTACTTTTATGCACATTAATATGGTTCCTTGATTTCTAAGTTAAATCAACACAAAGAACTCATCACAGAACTGTTTAACAGCTCTGTTTCAAATGACTGGTTTGTGTCTTCGTTTTTAAATGATAATAACTGCATGCTCCACCCACATCTTTGAGGAGGGAAAAAACCAAGGACAGCTTCGTGTAACCATGACAACGATTGGCCAGTGAGAGAGAAATAACGGCCAGTAAATTGGCAGATTTTAAAAGAGTGCAAGTCCCTCTTTCGGGTCCATGTGTGGCAAACGTATAGTATGCTATTCTGTCAGGTATGGTAAATCGTCAGGACAAAGACTGACGCAGAAGAAGGAGTTTGTCAGTGGTCATACTGTATGTGGCTAACCAAAGTTGTGCAGCCTCGATGACCGGCTCCCCCTAGTGTTGTTACAGATGACATATAGCTGCTGTGCTAAATGAGCAGTGTGCAAAATATCAGTCTCCTTTGTACCACACTATGGTAGTACCATAGTAAAGGAGTACTCACCAAGCCTCTCTGAACTTCTTGAGGACTCCGGGACAGTCCTGGTTGCGTCTTCTTCTGAACCAGCGTTCCACTTGTCTGACTGACAGACTGCTCTTCTTGGACAGCCCACTAACCTCTGACTGGTGGTGAACAGACATGGACGAATGTCAGTGGATTCTGACCAGAGGGACGTTCATAAACATGGACGCCACGTCTCAGTACCAACAAATGTCTCCAGTCTAAACTCTGACCAGTCGCTCTTTAGTCTTTCATTTGTCTCTGCGACATGTACCTGAGTGGGATTTCTACTCTGAGTGGTGTAGTACAGTTCCAGGACGGAGTTGTCCGGTGCTTTCCGATGAACCCTTTGTCTAATTCCAGCTAAGTGTGCTAGCGGCGTTGCTATCCAGCTGCAACAGAGAAAAGACAACAGGGTGAAATTGTAACAATTTGAAATAGTTTGAATAAAACACGAGTCATCATTTTAATGCTGTGCCATATGTTGTACCACAGTATTTTACTGTAAAGTCATTTAAATGATTTGAGCTACTGTAGTTTCTGTCCTGCTCCAGTGACACTCCATGAACCGTATGCAGTGAGCCGTGGTGCAGCTCTGTGATTGGTCAGCTTGGCACTTACGTCTCAAACATGAATCTGATGAGCAGAAACATCAAGGCGTAGGGGACGGTGACGTAAAGATCCGAAGCCTTGGCGTAGACCCGGCCGTCCCTGTCCTCTAGGTCCGTCCACGTCAGGTTAGGGGGCAGCCAGATCCGGTCCCACCAGAACCACTCATACAGTGTGTTGTACATCTCTGCACACTAGTACAGCTGCTGTACAACTGCTAGGATGAAAGGAGAGAGGAGTTCAGTCAGCTACAGGAGCAGGTCCATAATATAGGCTAATCAATGTTATCGGCCCGATATTAGCATAATTATATAATGTCTGAAAGAATCATTATCGGTTTTACCTCCGATAATGATTATCAGATAATGAATCTGAAACACCCGGGTTTTGGCAAATTTGCTGGACTCATTTGTGGGGTGTTGAGAATAATTTTTTGGGGGAAAACTGCTGCACATATCGGAATCGTAAAATGACGTGTAAAGACAATATCCGACACTAGCAAAAAGTCCCTAATTATGTGTATTATTACTCTGTGAATATCCACTGTGGCTGCCTGTGGCTGAGTGGTTAGAGGACGGGTCTTGTGGTTGAAGGGCAGAGGTTTGAGTTTACAGTCAGTCCATTCTAAGCATCTTGGAAACATGACGTTCTGTGTATAAACAGTATCTGTGTGTCCTGAAACACACACAAGTACCGAGTCATGGGCGCCTCCCAGTGGTGGTGCAACTCGTACAGCTTCACAAAATCGGTGACAGGCTTGTAATTAACAAACAGTTCCTCTGTACGTAACATCCTGGGTCTGACAGAGTACCCGACATGACAAACCAGATGAAGTTCTTCCTGCAGAGTGAACGATCTCACGTGGTGTTTACCCAAGACTTTCACTCTTTACATTAAACACCATTTCCTCCAAGTGTGCTGCACATGAGTCATTCAGCTCCAGGCTGGTCTGCTGTTAATTACCAGTCATTAGGTCATGGCATAATGATTAATGATGATGTCGGAGCAGCAGGAGGGGAGACAGTAACTGTGAGTTATATTCTCGCAGCTGGCTGCAGCGAGCAGAGCGCTGTCACAAACACTTACTGCACTCAGGCAGGGTTTATGAAAATCTGTTTTTGCTGAGCAAATATTGACCCAGTGCTCCCTCCCTTACTGTGAAGATCAGCTGCCACACCTAGTCACACACTCCAAATATATACAAAGACAAAAAGCAAATCATTTCCATAACAAAGGAGGATCAGAAGTGTGTGCCAAAAATGGGGGTTTGGTAATTAAAGCGGTACTCACGAAGTCTGAGAAATAAACACAATGATTTCTTTAAAGTTTTTACATCTGGATTAATTAGGGTCAGCACGTAATATTAACGTCTCAGTGTTGAAAACAATTCTATTACAATATTGTTTTCATTTAGGGTAAGCTCGGCGCTTTTAATAGTTCAAAAGTCAAGGTTCAGGGTTGAAAATATCTTTGTTATCAGCACGGATAGCAGAAGAAAGACAAACAGGAACACAAAGGTAGATTATGCCCAATAAAATAATGTCATATCATTTACAGCTGAGGGGAGTTGTTTCTGCGGCTGATAAACGATAAGGTGAAAATAAACAAGAACAAAACACTCTTTTTCTGCCCAGTTTTCAAAATTCTCTGCAAAAAAAAAAAAGAAAGTACTGAAGAAATGTGTTCATTTTGGTCAGAATGATCGTGAATGGAGTACTGAAGAAATGTGTTTATTTTGGTCAGAATGATCGTGAATGGAGCAAAATGTGTTTATTTTAGTCAGAATGATCGTGAATGGAGTACAGGTGTATGAAGAAATGTGTCAAATCCATATGAGCTCATGGTTTGTTTGTTCAGTCTCCACCCTGGGTGTAGTCCAGCCGTAGATGATCTGCTCAGTGAACGGTCACAGACATGACCACGTGGAGAAGCACCGTGGAACTGTATGTACAAACACTAACAGTCCAGTCCTGCAGCTAACATATAATGTCAAATCTAGAATGTTCTTTCTTCCACTTGAGCTGTTGATCTTCTTCTTCCTAAGGTGGAGCTCTGATGTAAGAGTGGGTGGATGTTTGGTTTTAGTAACGCAACATGAGATTATTAAAGTTAAATGAATCTGAAATCCAGCTGCTGCTGTTGCTACGTTTATAAACTGCACTTTCAGTAATAACATAGAACTCAGTATAAGTTACTTCAAACTATCATACTGTACATGAATACATTTTTAAAGAAAAAAGAACGTATTTACAGTATACTGTAAATATATATACAAAATACAAATATACATACATATATAGTTATATTTATATATGTATGTAAATGTATGCATATTTACATATGTGTATATATACATATATTTAGTATACATATATATATATAAATATAGACATATTTTTGTTATTATATATTTGTTCGGTGTTATATATGTATATATATATATATATGTGTATGTATATATATACATTCATACAGTTAATTGTGACAATCTGAATTAAGCACAGTTGTAGATATGAGTGTGAATGCTCCAGCAACAACCTTTGACCCAGAAAGGAGATGAGGATCAGATATATATATATATATATATATATATCTGTTCCTAATCTCCTGTCTGGGTCAAAGGTTGTTGCTGGAGCATTCACACTCATATCTACAACTGTGCTTAATTCAGATTGTCACAATTAACTGTATGAATGCATATATATACATACACATATATATATATATATACATATATATATACACACACACACACACACTGATAAAAATCAGTTCCGTCCTGTCCTACAGCAGAGACTGTTTTTTCCCCCGTGTCAATTCTCTCGTCTGCGCTGCTGCTTGTCTGTCATGAAAACAGTGAGGTTGTTTTTTGGGGCCACATGCGGCCCGCCTACCACTATTTGACACCTCCGATCACCACTGTACTCCACACAAAATACCCTCTAAACCCCCAGCGTGTGTTTGTCGAGGCTTCAACAACATAAGGTCAGCGGCCCAGCTTGTGTCAGACCAGATCAGGTCAGTAGGTCTGTGACTGACAGTCTGACTGACTCAACAGACAAATGGATTGTTCAGGACGGCAGACTAATTATTATAAGTCACAAACAGTGAGTTATTAGCATAGTCAAGCCATATATTTACTAATATACAGCAGGAGCAACTGCTTTTTAAGAGGGAGTTAGTTTATCACATTGTGCTGCTTAACACAATATACAGTTCACATTTAATAAATACTTATATATTTGCATGTAAATACACTTATATGCTTATATGATGGATTTGAAAAAGTCTCTCAGGTGTGTCTTTATTTGTTATCAACTGTACTGTAATGTTGGAGAGATGACAAGCCTCTCTTGCGTCATCTGTCCTGGATGAAACCAGAGTCTGTGTCGACACCGATCTGACCCCAGAGCTCAAATCCAAGTGCACGCAATTACAAAAAAAAAAACTTGTTCTTGTTTAGCCTACATGTACTCGTTTTCCTGCAAACAGCTTTAGCAGCTTGAAATGTTTTGTTAATGTGAAGTGACAGTTGACGGGCGGGTGCGGGTCAGCGGGTGTGTGTTTTGTTATCCCACGACAGAATGAGCACTGACCCTAACCCCCTCAGGGGTTCACTCAGAAGAGCATTGACAAAACATGTTGAGCTGGCATGAAGTAGATGTTGACTCCAAACACAGATCAGTTTCAAAAACAAACAGATTTGTGCCTGTGAGACAGAGCAGAGGGACGCACTAAAACTATTTCAAGAGGAAAACATCAAGAGTTCCTAGAAATATCCTCACCTCTAAAAACCTCAAAGACCCGCTTCTCTACGGAGGCAATACTGTGAATGAGACGACAGGTTTTCACTCTTGTCGTTCCACGTACGAAGCTGCTGATTCAACAGAGCCAAACAGATGTTTGCAGGAGCCAAGGTGATAGGACAACACCACTCCTCAAACATCTCAAAAACCTCAGAGCCGACTCAATTACCGACCGACGTCTTTTCAAGTCGACGGCTCAGGCCGTGTTTGCAGCAGCAGAGATAGCAGTTCTCAAACAACTCGTTTGTAATCGTAGTCCAAACACTTGACCTTCCAGTGAGAAGCTGAGATGTTACAGAACACCTGTGTTGATCTTTGTGAGGACACAGACGTCATTATTCTCCAGTCAGCCGTGGAAATCTTTACAGCAGGAGTTCCTCTCTAACTACATAGGTGTTGATTTAAAAAAAATAACTGCAGGAGTTTGTTTTTTTTTTAAGATAATTCAGTTAATAAAAAACAAACTCTGAGGATTTCTAAGTGTGTCCAAGGTCACAGTAAGAGCCTCAGTCCTACCTTTTTTGTCAGTGCAGCCAGTGGAGGAGGATCAGGGAGTTGTTTCTAACTGACTCGCTGCTCTGTCTGTTACGGGAAGTAAAGGTAGATGGGAAAACACTTTTTTCCCCCTGGTCTCAACCAACCAATCCCTCCTTTTTGTTTGACATTCCTCATGGTCACACCCATTCCAGCTTCAACTACCTGGAAAGAGCTTTTTTCCCTCCCCTCCAGGAAGCAGGGTGAGGGTTAGTGTATTGTCACAACATAACTACGTTTCCCAGTCTACACTCAAAGGATCAAATAACCTTGTTAGCAGCATTGTTCTGGGTGAAGTACAAAAGACAAGCTCCTCCAGAACTGCTACCAGCTAACAACTACCTGGACACAGAGGACGTTAGTGACGTGGAAGAGTTGATTTTAAACCAGAGTAAATAGAGATAAGAGGTCGTTGTGTAGTCACAAAGTTTACCTTTAAAGTCTTTGAGAAGAAAGAGATCAATTAAAAACAAAAAAACCCACAAAATATATATAATATATTTGTAGTCAATATATATAAAAATGCCTATATATATATATATATAAACATGTTTATAAATATTTATATGTATATCTATATTTGCATCCACATACATATCATCATTCATATAAATATATAAACACATACCATATACAGTATATCTACATATATACATATATGTACATATTTATATATACATATAGAGTATATATACATATATACACATATATACACACATATATATACATAAACACATATATATACATACAACATATTTATTGCTGAAAACAAAACCTGCCATGATGGCGTACATCAACTTTAAGTGAGTTTACAGTCTACTGTCTCTAGGTCTAGGGCGGGTTTGTGTACTGACAACTCAAACAGTACTGTATACTCAGAGCCCAGCTAAATCAACACGGCCTTTGATGATGCTCTGAGCTAATAATTAACTTGAAGGTCACGTGGAAGCGTCTCTGGAATACTCCTGGAGGAAACACCCAGAGCAGCAGGGCAAAACACTACACAGTATTTGTAACATGTGTAGTATTATGTTCATGATGTACTACAAAAAACTTTACTGTCAATAAATGGACAAAAGTGGTTCTAAGATTATCCTCAGGTTTGATAAAGTTTCTGCGCTGATGTTGGTAAACAAATCATCTCCATCGTTTCCTTAACTCTCCTTGCCTTTCCTTTGTTTCCCCGACCGATGGTCAGGGTTTTCATTGGCTGTGTTAGAGCTGGACAGTTGGACAAACGAGGAAGACAAAGTAATTGTCTCCCATCCTTGTCCTACAGTTTTGTCCCGAGTTTGTTCCAACCTTCCAGCAGACTGTTGTCTCCAACTGCTGTGCCATTATCTCCATCTGCATTGTCATCTTTTAATTTTTCTACTGCCATCTGTTGGTCATGTGCATCATGATGCATCTCTACTCCTTTCTTTTACCAAAATACGGTGCATCTCTACTCCTTTCTTTTACCAAATATTTCTTCACATTCCACAACGTACCTAACATGTATTCTTCTTCTTCATCCTCTGGCCTTCACTGCAGCTGCTGTTTTTTAGATCAGAGGTGTCAAACTCAAGGCCTGCAAGCCAAATGTGGCCCGCCAAATCATTCTGTGTGGCCCGCGGGATCTTAAGTGTTTAAAGTCCATGTTGACTTGCGGGATCTTAAGTGTTTAAAGTCCATGTTGTTAAGTTTCTTAACTTGGTATAGTTAAAACCAGCCCTTCAAGGGGAACTGTATCGCTGATGTGGCCTCAGGGTGAAAATGACTTTGACACCCCTGCTGTAGATGCTTTACTGCCATCTACTGGTCACCAGGTTTGATACTTTTTTGTCCCTTGGGTGTTATTTTTTTAGTGACTACGTGTCAAACATATTTATTTTGAATGCATGCCTTTGAGTGAGCGTTTTGATTGTGAAGTTGTACAAATCGTAAAGCCGGATGTTTGCTTTTCAAATTTGCACAACACTGAATCGCAAAAGCCCACAACGGAGCAGCTCGAACCGTTGTGTTACTCTTCAATGGGTTTTGACCATAGTTTGACACTAGTTTGAAGACTGTTGGGAACAGACGTGAACCTGTGCTAACAGCTTTAAGAGTGAAGAGGGGTTGTAGGGGAAGAGTTTCTTCGTCCGCAGCCTCATCACCACCGCTCTCAGCTCTGACAGACAGGCCAGGGCTCGGGCTGATGTTTCACAACCTGGGATCTGTCCTGACTGAGGAGCCACGGCAGTCAGAGCCCCCGTACATTCAGAGGAAGTATATTGTTTGTGTTTGACGAACGCCGTTGCTTCTGCAGTTTCCTGTTTCTCACACACAGACGTAGCTGGATCCACTTCAGAAATGTCCATATCTTCTGACTCAGATTGGTCAGAACTGTCGTAATCTACCAGGCGAATCGCACCGCTTGGTTCCAAAGGTGGGTTCTGGACAGAGGAACACTCAGCTCCACTCGTTCTGCTTTTGCGAGTCACCGACTGCTGCAGTGCCACCGGTCTGCGTGACTTGTCAACTCGTTGACACGCTCTGCTGAAACCCTGCCAGTCATTTATGACGTGCTTGAGATAGCGCACAAAGTAGTCCAGGAAACAGGTTTCTGCAGATATGAGGAAGTCCAGGAGGATGCTGTGGTCGAAGGAGATGCTCTGCAGCAGGAGCAGGAAGTGACAGTGAGGATTGCAGCTGGAAGCACAGGCTGCCTCCTGCTCTGCCACGTCATCCAGCCCAGATGACGGTCTGCGGGAAGAAACCATGGTGAAAACCTGTCCCTCTGAGTTCGGTTGTTCTCTGACTAGGACACTTCACACTGCAGCGAAGGAGCATCTTCTAAGGCAGGGCTGTCAAAGTCAAATTTCACACGCGTGTTCTAAGGGCTGTACCATATTCTCAGTTGCTGACAGATTATCCAACAATAATGTGCTGAACATGTTGTGGAGCCTTGAGTTTCATTTATGTGGTCTGTATATGAACATCAAAGTCATGTTGAAGTAACAATGTCAACTACTGACACTGTCCAACATCCAGGTTCATTATTGGCTCTTATGGAGCTGCTTCTTCTTCTCCTTCTACCTCTGACGTAGACAAACGCTGGCTCGAATATATAAAACTTAGACAAACGCTGGCTCGAATATATAAACTGTTGGAAGTGTTTGTTGTCCAGTGTCCTGCCAGTTTACCATACCCAGCAGAATGGCATACACTACATTAATGCCCATGTGACCATCAGAATCTGCCAATTTAACTGCAGCCATATTTCTGTCACTGCCCAAACACTTCCATGGTTTAGTGGTGTTTCCCCCAGTGGAAGACGTCCCCGGGGGCTTGAGCTGCCCCCCTGCTGACTTTGGTGAGGGGTAAAATGCAGAGATTTGGTTGTGTGCTGTGTCACAATCACAAATAGTTCACTTTATTTCCTTAATAAAATATAACGCATTGTTGAACGTGGGGGCGGGGGGAATAACTATGATTCTTGTAAAAACCTCTTGTCAACAGAATCAAGGAAGTAAGTCTGAGGAATGATGTCAAAGCCACCACATTCCTCAGACTTACTTCCTTGATTCATGTCAAATAACAGAATACGGGGACTGCACCTTTGGGTCAAGTGTATCAAGTTCTACTGCACGGTCAAAACTGAAAGGACATTAAAAGGACTTGAACTAGGTCCTAACCTGGTGTCAAAGGTCATCCTCTAGAATTCTACAAATAAAGAATTATCTGAGGGAAACAGGGTTTAGATTTTAGATTTGATAAATAAAGATTTTTGTCCATTTGCCTCAGACCTTTTTAACTTCTTCTGGTATAAAATGTTTTGTTTATTTCCTTTTAATAACAGCCAGATTTCATGACTGTGTTCTAAAATATCAAAGATAATGTTTTACCTGTGATGTTGAAATATGGAGAGCAGGGCTTTGGCTGCCTCCACCATGTCATCGTCCTGCTCTCCAAACAGCACACTGACCCAGTGACACAGGTGGGTGACGTTCCTCAGCTCCAAACTGCTCCGCCTCAAGAAGGACCACAGCCTCTGCAGATACCCATAATCCTCTTTGGCACCATCTAGAGCTGCTGCTGCTGCTGTGGGAGGACACATGGAGGAGACATTAGAACAACCACTCCAGGTATAGCTGACACATCTGCCCCCTGCTGGGGACATGCTGCTGTACAGATCAAGAAATTTCTATTTATTGAGCCAGACTATTTGCAGTCTGCTGCAACTGTTCATATTAACAGTATTACAATAATTTCAAATGTAAAATAAACAATAAAGTCAAGTATATCTATCTATCTAGTGTTTCAATATTTGTTTGGTCCTCACCAGGTTTCCCAGCCCAATGAACGTGGACCTCCATGGACTTGAGAAGAAGCAGACTGACGGCTCTCAGCATCACAAAGTCTGCTTCTTCACCTCCATCTCCTCCGACGTGTCCGGTTCCTCCGAAGAACGACACAGACTTTACTTCAATACTCTGCAGCCAATCATCCTCCACTGCGGTCAGAACGGTCTGAGCCAACACGTTCACATCTGCATCAAGCTGCTGGTATTCTGGGATGTTAGGTAGAACTTCTCCGGAAGTCCAGTCCTCTCCAGACCTTTGAAGAACGGTTCGCTTCAGAAGCAGCAGAACTTTCTTCTTTACAAAGTACTGAGAGGAGCCGCTGATGACAGCGAGGAGAGCCGGGCAGCGAGTGTGGACCAACCTCTGACTGGGCAGACTGAAGCCACATCTCAAACCTGACGCAGTCAGAGCCTCCAGTAAGTCCAGTAGGAGACAGAACGTTGTTTCCCAGTGATTGCTGCTGGTTTTTGGAAAACTCGTGAAAAGTTTCTTCCCCTCAGGTAAAAACTCTGAACACAGAGCATTTAGACTGGAGTCAAAAGATGATACGAGGCTCCTCACCACTTCTAAATGAAACCAAAAAAAAGTGCATCATCAGAAAATTAGATGACAAGAATCACATTACTAATAGAATTGTCAGGGGTCAGGGGTCAGTCAACTTGAGCCAGAGTGTCATGAAGGGGTTAAATAAGGCTCTTCACGGACTTGACCCAGGTTACTGGTTAATGGGTTTGGAATGTCTGGAGTGTTATGAAGGGGTTAAATAAGGCTCTTCACGTTTATTTTCATTATTTACATTTACTTTTTTGTGAAAAATAATCTGTTAACATTTTTATCCTTATAATCATGTTACATAATCATAATTCAACATTGATTGATTGTGATTAATGATGATTAATACCTTGATGAGATGACTTCAGGAGTCTTTTTAGGACATCTGTGAGGGACCACAGACAGGAGTCCAAGTCAGCTCCTGGGACTGGACTCAGAAACGCCTCCACACACCTTTGCTGCCACACTGCATCAACGGTACCCTGTGAAAATAAAATACTGATGAATCACTTTTAATTCCAGTCTGTAATACCAGAAGAGGGCGCTCTAACAGGCAACTGTGTACAAACCAAGTTGTCCTAACCTTGGTCAGTGAGTCAGTTTTTAGGTAAAAAATAGGGATGTCCAATGTTAACTTTCTGCCTTGGCGAAACCAAGGCATTGCGTTATCGGGTTTTCATTATCAGAGGAAAAACCGATAAGGATTCTTACAAATTACAGATTACATAATTACATAAGTATGCTAATATTGGCAGACCGATATTATTAATTGTTAGCATATTATAACCTCCTTAGAAATAAAGCAATCAGTCTTACAAGTGAACTACAGCCATTCAAAAGGAAACATACCATCATGGCAGTACAAAAGAAAAACAAGTGGGAAGTGATGATGCCAGAGGAAAATAACAAATTTGTCTACAAATCAACAGTTAGTAAAGACCACTTTCAAGCCTATTTCTAAATGTGTCTCCACCCTGTTTCTATTTAGTACCTACAGATTTGAGGATGTGATAGACAACATATGTGGACACACACTTGGCACCAAGATGACGGATGATCTGGTCCTCAGTCTGGAAAAGATGGACCTGACAAGAAAAGACATTATCAACCAGAGTGTGTTCAGAGACGGCAGCTCAGTCACCAAAACACTTCACTGAACTTTATTTAAAACACTGTGCAAAGGAAATGCAATTACAAATTAGTGAAATCAAATTTAAATACATTTTCCTTTCTGCCCTGTCCCCAAAGAATTTGTCCCAAATTTAAAATTCATAAACAGTAGAAATGTAGGTATGCAAAGTTATATTAAGTTATTAATTGAATATAAATTTAAAAAGCGAAAAAAAACGATTGTTTTTTCCCATTGCAGAAAAAATGAAAGGAAAACATCAGGACATTGAACCCTGACCAGTGAGGACACTCCGGGGCTGCAGGAACTCACCAACTGCGTCATGACGTCCATGTCGCGAAATAGTTTTATTAAACACGTCTCAAAGAAGAGTGTGACGTCACCAGGTGTGTCCTGAGTCAGTAAGAGGTTCATGTTGTCAATGACAGTCAGACTGATGCAGCACAGCTCCGAGGTGCTCTGCTTCTCGCTCTCCACCTTCACGTCCTCGGCCGTTGAAGAGACGAGACCGCACACAGAGGAAAATAACACAGCGGCCACATCAGCGGGGCTGTGTTGAGGACACGAACCCGAGATGAGACACCTGTACGTGTCGGTCAGAAGTTTAAAAGAAAAACTCATGCTGCTCCGTAAACTCAAACTCCGCGGCTCTTCTTCATCCTCCACACCAACAGTGGACTATTCTTCTTCTACTGTATTGGGCCGCTTCTGCTTCTTCTTTAGTACGTTCATTAAGAATAGATTTAGTACATCACTGCCACCTATTGGAGTGGAATGAAGTTTCGAGAAAATGCATTTCATTCAACAAACAAATTAAGAATGGGCATGAACTGAAAATTTAAATAGTTAAACGTGTACGGATATCGATGTACATGCTTTTCATTTTCACTATTACATGTGTAACTGATATTTAATTCAATGTCAATACTGTCAAGTCAATCGAGAAGAAAATATGTTGCGAGTGCTGTACTGTATGGGCTGTAGAAGCAAAAAGAGAAAATATGTTGATGTACTGTATGGGCTGTAGAAGCAAAAAGTTGACTCGACTCTGTCCCAGCTCCGCGTCACACTCCTCTACACTTGGTGGCAGTAATGCACTCAAACGACGTTTGTCTACCATGAGTAAACGTCTAAAAGCAGAACGAAGAAGAGACTGCTCAGCAGCTGTATGTGTGTATGTGTGTGTAGATGTGTAGATGTGTAGTGAAAAACAAGTGGGGATCGGACAGCCCTGACTCACTTTACTTCTGAAGAAGGCCAGCAGAGTAAGAACTCACGATGCCTGCGGTCTCTAAAGGAGACGGGATGCGAGGTCTGGCCGTGTTTATCTCTGACATCAGGAACTGTAAGTTTGATCTGCGCCCGTTTTGGTGACTTGTAAGTCAGCGCGAAGTTGGCTTCCGATTCGAAGGAGTAAGGGGTGGGTTTAAGGGAAAAACGTTTTTTCAGGAATGTACAGTTAAAAAAAAGCCAGCGCGACTTTGGGATAAAGCAGACACAAAGAGTGTGACGTTTATATAAATTGTTCTTTCTTTAAAAAAGGAGAAAGACATGTGTGACTTTATTGACAGTCGGTTAGTCAGTTCTAAAACCACTTACATAGATCAATCCCATTTACTTAAGACGATAGTCGTAATGATTTTACGCTAGAATTAAATACAGTTTAATATAGTAAATACTGCGTTTTGAACATATGTAAATATATCATGAATGGTAGGTTCGAGTAATATGACAGGTCAAGTAAATACAATCTTTTTAAAATCAGAATCTAGTCCAACACGGTCTAGATACGCCCAAGCAATACATATTTCCCTTTTTAACTCCCCATCAACACAATGAAAAGTTAAAAAAAACATGAATATATATTACATTTTCTTTACTGACTGAATGTTTGTCTCATTTTCGTAGTTTAATTCTGTATCCCCATAAGTTTCCATTAATTCTCGCAGTAGGCGCTAACGTCAGCTCTCGTGGCTTTGGGGTTTCTTTCTAGAACATGTCAACAACTTCTGTAGTTTGTGGAGTTGTATTATAATTGGACATTGAATAAATGGGACAGAAAACCGCTCAGTTTGAGAGCGTTTTCTCCTAATTTAGTGTGGAGTTAGCTTCATGTGGCTAACGTCATGTAGAAGGGCGTGGCTCGCGTCGCTGAAATTGCACTGGAAGAGGCTGAGTCGGCAATTCTCCGTGAACACATAAGTGAATTTACGTACGTATATATATATATATATACAGCCACAGGAAGCACATATATTTATATATATACACTAGTCACACAATATCAAGTTATTACATTTTATCAAAAACTGTAATTTTTAGCTTATTTTTTAAGTAAAAGTATCAATACATGTAATACTAATTTCATCATTCATAAATTATTTTTCATTAAATTATTTACACAATATTTGACAATAAATGTATGCTAATAATCACATTATTGTCTCTTCATGGATTTAGTCATTAACCAAGAATAACTTTAGTTAAAAAACATTTTTATTGTGTCCGATGATAAAATGTATTTAGTTAATAACAATGCTATTTTACAATGTCACGACAGGAGACTTGGCAATGACGTCAACGTCCATCACCAGGCTCCTACTGGATTATTATATGTCGATCACAAATGTACAATAATTAATTTTATCAGTCTTTCTCTGGAAAGGCATTTTTTCAAAAAACATAAAATGTTTTTACTTAGTGGGAAGATTACTTACTTTGATTTAGTTTGAAACACAGTAGCTGCTGCTGAAACACCGCCTCCTCCCGTATCCGCACACATCCCAAC
>NC_024311.1:8143909-8195384 GCF_000523025.1 Cynoglossus semilaevis | reverse complement strand
AAGTAGCATAGATATCATGCTAGGACATGTTAAAAAAGCAACAGCAGCAGTGTCAGCATCAACCGTGTAAAATGTAAAAACAGATTTCCTATTTTTCCATTTCCTTCAGCTGTTTTTTTTCCAAGCCTTTTCTGTTTGGCATTCATGTTAACCTCAACCGTTTTAAATCATTTTTTGACAGTAAACAACGTAATTTTTTTTTTTTATTTCTGCAATGAGCATATTTGAGTTTTTATGTGTTGAGATTTTTTATGTCCTGTAAAGAAAAACCTGTTTTCATTTGTGTGCAGGTAAAAGTAAAGAGGCAGAAATTAAAAGAATAAACAAGGAACTTGCCAACATCCGCTCCAAATTCAAAGGTAGGTAAACATGTTTAACTATCTGTGAAAAATGTAAAAGAAAAGCTTGATTTTGATGTTTTAGAGAAGTGTTAGAGTGAGACATCAACAAGTGTCAGTGATGTCCACAATTTCAGTCAAATCTTTCTGACCTATCCAGGAAGTGAAGACTGTAGTCCTTAAACTAATGGTCTGTCAATACAATTTTTTTCTTCCTGTCACTGTTTCCTACAGGAAACTGAAGTTTATAACATGCTGACTCTCCTTTGGGTAAAAGATAAAGTCAGTGGGTGCAGCGCACAGGAAACAGTTATCGTTTTTGTAAACGTGTAGTAAAAGGTTGATTCGATTATAGTTTACCGTCATACAACCCTAGGGGTGTAAGAAAATATCGATATATTGCGATACTTTGTTTCACAATACCATGTCGATATTCTACAGCACTGTATCAGTTTTTTTATTAACACAGCCCTACACAACACTGATTATTTTCTCTAAGAGCAAAGTAAAACAAACCTTTTTCCTGTTTGACATGGCTGCCGGAGGACATGTGGACAATGACATTGTCCCCTCACTGTGTCACTAACCTGTAACAGTCAGACAACACAGAGCAGTGTGTGTCAATAACATTGTAAAACACTGTGGAAATATAACCATGTCCTTGTTGTGAGACAGTGAACTTGGTGTGGGGTCTGGTTGTAAATGTGTGCAGTACAACTGTGTGACATTCACACTACAGGCCAGGCTCGGGGGTACTGTTTCAGAACAACGGCATTTAAAGAACCGGTGACGTGGTGTCAATGCAAGGCACTGACTGCATGTGTCTATTTATTACATTTTTAACAGGAGACAAGGCCCTAGATGGTTACAGTAAGAAAAAATACATCTGCAAGCTGCTCTTCATCTTCCTCCTGGGCCATGACATCGACTTTGGACACATGGAGGCTGTCAACCTGCTCAGCTCCAACAAGTACACAGAAAAGCAGATAGTGAGTGTGTCCTGTCATTACTGTGGAGATTAGCTGTCACAATTAGCCAATTAAACGTGATTAATTTTTTAATAAAGTTAAAAGGCTTTTCCTGTATTTTGCTAGAACAGAAAGACAAACGGCAGTAAATGAGCAGTCCAGTTCCAGCTTTTTGAACAATTCATTCTTGTGAAATACCTGTTTAAAAAATAAATATAATAAATAAATATTAATATATATAATAAATAAATGTAACTTCTAGACTGATGTGACCTTTATATGAATTTTTCCTTTTCATTTTTTGACAGATGGAACTAAGACTGTGGTGAGACGTGTATTCCAGAAAGTACAAAATCTAACCACTGTATAAATTAAAAAATATATATAAATAAATACATTTTATCTTTCACAGTTATCTCAAAAATGGAACTATACCATGATCAGGTTATTGTGGTTAATATTATTTATGTGTATCATATGTCTGTGTCAAACAAGTAATTTTGTTGGTGTCATTTTTTGTATAGAAGTGTAAAAAATATAATTATCACAGCAGCATGCTCCTATGAAATCAATGGAAACCATTAATTATTTTTCAATTAATATAATGACAAAAGAATGGAAATACTGAGGTTGTTGAATTGTGGGTCATCAAGTGCATGCAGTTTTACAGAATAATTCTGAGGAATCAGATCAATTATTTCATCCCAGAATTCCAAAAAATCAACAACACTGACAGACTGGACTGTCCATGAGCATCGTTGAAGTAAGAACATATATATATGTATGTTCTCGTTTCAGGGTTATCTCTTTATCTCAGTGTTGGTGAACTCAAACAGTGACCTGATCCGCCTCATCAACAACGGCATTAAGAATGACCTCTCCAGCCGCAACCCCACCTTCATGAACCTGGCTCTGCACTGCATTGCCAACGTAGGCAGCAGGGAAATGGCCGAGGCCTTCGCTTCTGAAGTCCCACGAATCCTGGTGGCAGGGTTTGTACATTCACACTAATGCATAGACATTTTCTAAGGCTTTAACCTTGAATCTTGATTCTGCACCACTTCACCAGATAAACCAGATTGAAGAAAAGTGTTGAGGTTTGAGATGAATACAGTTCTACTGCTTCTTCCCACAGAGACACTGTGGACAGCGTGAAGCAGAGTGCAGCACTGTGTCTGCTGAGACTCAACAGGACATCTCCTGACCTGGTCCCCATGGGTGAATGGACAGCACGAGTTGTGCATCTGCTCAATGATCAGCACCTGGTAAGAACTGGTTCAGACAGTGTATTCACTTAATCAAATGTTCATCCACATGGTCGATGCACAAAATAGAGTAAAGTCACAGAGTGGAAACAAAAGAAAATTTGACCGCTTGCTGTTTTTTATATAATAAACCAGTGTTTTTCCACTACATTGCTGGATTGGTCTGTTTCCAGGGTGTGGTCACTGCAGCCACCAGCCTCATCACCACTCTGGCTCTGAAGAGTCCTGATGACTTCAAAACTTCGGTCTCACTCGCCATCGCCCGTCTCAGCAGAGTGAGTGTTTGTCTGTGATGTAACACCATCTGCTCTGAAACAACCTTCTAAATAATTTCATTTTCTTTTTTTTTTTCCTGGTTCAGATTGTGACCTCTGCCTCCATCGATCTTCAGGACTACACGTACTATTTTGTTGCTGCCCCCTGGCTGTCTGTCAAGCTGCTGCGCCTATTGCAGTGCTACCCTCCCCCTGGTACGAAACAGAAAATCACCTGGAAAACCATGAAGCTCCTGTTTCTGTGGTTCATCCTTGTATTACATTTCATCCAATCAGAGTGAGACTTATATGTACAATGACTTAAATCTAAATCACCTACGACCAGAATGTTGACTTCTTGTACTCAGACAAACAGTCAAAGCTCAACATGTTCTGACTCTTCTTTTCAGACAAACAAAGCTCAACATGTTCTGACTCTTCTTCAGATTGTCTTTACTTTGACATGTCATAGCATTTAGACCACGTTTTTATAAAAACATGATACAGTGGCGCTCAAACATTCAAATGGAGGTCCATGTTTTTGCAGAGGACGCAGCGTTACGAAGTCGACTCACAGAGTGCCTGGAGACCATCCTCAACAAAGCCCAGGAGCCGCCCAAGTCCAAGAAGGTTCAGCACTCTAACGCAAAGAATGCCGTCCTGTTTGAAGCCATCGCCCTCATCATTCACCATGACAGGTTGATCACCACCATCACAACACCAACTCTCTACCATTCTTTTAGACTTCATTAGGAAAGATCACTGAAGTTCTTCTTGTGTTTTGTGCTGCCAACATGACTGAATTGAGGAGTTCAAAGCTCTGTCTTGTGCTCTCTTTCTCAGTGAGCCCACCCTGTTGGTACGGGCCTGCAACCAGTTAGGTCAGTTCCTGCAACACAGGGAGACCAACCTTCGCTACTTGGCCTTAGAGAGTATGTGCACGTTGGCCAGCTCAGAGTTTTCACATGAGGCAGTGAAGACACATATGGAAACTGTGATCAATGCCCTGAAGGTTAGTCTGTTGTCTGTGATGTAGGTAAAGAAAGTACTGATCCACGTGCTGTGCTATTGTAGCATCTGTGCTGAGAATTAGCCTTCAGTGCAACTTTATTTTCATAATTTATTTTTTTGTATTCTTTTTACCTGACAGACAGAGCGAGATGTTAGCGTACGTCAACGGGCCGTTGATCTGCTCTACGCAATGTGTGACCGCAGCAATGCTAAGCAGATTGTGGCAGAGATGCTAAGCTACCTGGAAACTGCTGACTACTCAATCAGAGAGGAAATAGTAGGTCATTATTTCATACACTTTCAGTCTTCTGTTGGTCACTTTCCAGCTCACCTCAACTCTTCTCTCTTCTCCAGGTGTTGAAGGTGGCCATCTTGGCAGAAAAATATGCTGTGGACTACACCTGGTATGTGGACACCATCCTGAACCTGATCCGCATAGCAGGTGACTACGTCAGTGAAGAGGTCTGGTATCGCGTCATTCAGATTGTCATAAATCGTGACGATGTCCAAGGCTACGCTGCCAAGACGGTCTTTGAGGTGAATAACCACGATGAAAGTTCAGTTAAGAATTAGGGGTTTACGCATTAATATGTTTGATAATAATTGGTTAAGTGACTAAATCCCACATCAGTCTTCACATCGTTTTACAACCACTTGCTAATTGAACTCCACTTTGCAAACTCTTGAAGGCGCTACAGGCCCCAGCCTGCCATGAGAACCTGGTGAAGGTCGGTGGTTACATACTGGGAGAGTTTGGAAACCTGATTGCTGGTGACTCACGCTCCAGGTGAGAAAAACAAAACATCTACGCTCTATAAGGGCAGTATACTGTACAACAAAAACAGTGTGTCAGCATTGATGTTTTCTTCTCTTCTTCCTTCTTCAGCCCTCTGGTCCAGTTCAACCTCCTTCACTCCAAGTTCCATCTCTGCTCCGTACCAACTCGGGCACTGCTGCTGTCCGCCTACATCAAATTCATCAATTTGTTTCCAGAAATTAAAGCCACCATCCAGGATGTCCTGCGCTCCGACAGTCAACTCCGCAACGCAGACGTGGAGCTTCAGCAGAGAGCTGTGGAGTACCTGAGGCTGAGCTGCATCGCCAGCACCGACATATTGGTTTGTGAATTAATTTTGTGGTTCAAGAGTCTATTGGTCTTTTCAGTGAAGCACAGATGAGGGCGATTGCAGATCCACACTTTTCACACTTGTTCCCTTTCAGGCCACTGTCTTAGAAGAGATGCCTCCTTTCCCTGAGAGGGAGTCGTCAATTCTGGCCAAGCTGAAAAGGAAGAAGGGCCGAGGAAACTTGCCTGACATCGATGAAGCCAGAAAGAATGTCAATGTGAACGGCAATGGCAACTCTGAGCCCAGTGACAAAATTGAGGCCACAAACAAGGTAACTCCCCCACGTTGTGATGACAGGGGACAACACGCCATACCCAACTTCCTAAAAAAAAAAAGAAAGTAATTTAAAAAAAAGTAATTAAATTGGCCTGTTTCCATGTTAACTTGATTCAACAGTCACTAAAGTTAATATTTAAACAGATGTTCTTCTCAATCCACGAGGACAATGCAGCAAAGTTGAACTTAAAAATAAAAAAAATATACAAAAAAAGAAAGTACAAATATTCTTATAAACACCTCTGGTCTTCTCACTATCATCTAATATTTTCCTGATCATCACTTCCTGTCTGTTTTTCCACTGTCCTTACACCACTTCTGTCCTCCTTGTTTTCCTTTCTTTTTCTATCCACCAGTCTTCTCCTCCACTAGTGGCCGACCTTCTCCCAACCAACAGGCCCCGCCCTGTCTCTTCTTCAACCTTCATGTTTTCTCCTGGCTCCACGGTATTTTATTGTACAGATCAAATAAACAGCAGGTGTCAGGAGGTGACTGACCTACAGCACCAATGTTCATGTCCTACAGTCCTGAGCCAAATGAATCTACCATTGTCACGTACTGTTTATCACAATCACAGAACAGTCTCTCATGTGTGTTTCTAGTAGCTACATTTGTGAGGACTGTTTGCAAATTTCCACTGAGTGAGAGGGTATTAAAAGTCAAGGATTAGAATCAGAATCAGGGTAGGGATTAGGATTAAGCATATTTTTGTAAAGATTAGGATAAAGAGCTAGAAAATGTGTTAAGTCTACAAAACACAAAAATGTCTTACAGGAGAATTTATGAGGTACGGACATATAATGTCAGTGATGGCTGCCTAAGGAAATAGAATTAGACCTAGGCTTACGATGTACATTAGTCCCTGGCACTATAGTCCCAAAAGATTTGAAGGACTCAGCTGCTGCTGGTCTGACAGGTCTGCGTCACTGAGGTGACTCTGAAAGAAGGCATTTTAAAGAAAGAGAAACACTTCAAAGAGTTCCTTTGGAGTGTTGTCTGACTCAATTATAGATAAGGTGGAGGAGGATCAAGGAGCTGCTCATGGTCAAACTATGTTGAAAGGAGCCATTCCAGATAGCACAACAATCTGGTCAGTATGTCCTGAAGTTGACCCAGAACATGCTGGAGTAATAACATCTGCTCGGGTGAAGACCCAGGGACCCCCCGAGGAGAGGTGGAAGTTGCTGTGGAAAATAACCTCAAGACAAGACAAAGACTTTGTCATGGAAGAAAGGCTAACCATTGTAGTGGCTAATTGTGCTGTGGGAGGACCACATATGTGGTATTTACTTTAACGCAGACTGAGTTGTCATGCTGTTGTGAGTGCAGGATAGCAGCCAAAGACATTTATGACAAGAAGTGAAAGTCTGTGCTATCCATGAGTTAATATCTTATAATAATTAAACCTTAAATATAATCCTCATCTTTTCCAACGACAGGTTTCCAGTCCTTCTTTCACTGACCTGCTGAATCTCAACTCAACCCCTTCAGCAGGCAACACTCTGCTGGTCGATGTCTTTTCTGACAATTCAACCTTTTCAGCCACAGAAGTGTCGGAGGAAAACTTTGCAAGGTGGGATCACAGCTGCCAGCATTCTTGAATTGATTAACAAAGACACCGAGATCATACATACAGCAATTGATTCCATGTGCATGAAATGGACCACTCCCAGGTCCATAAACAACAACAACAACAACATGGACATGCTGCTAAAAAAGTTCGAATTGGCTGGACTAAATTCTGATTTATTTACTTATGTAAGGGATTAATAATAATCTATCTGTTAAACAAGCCGTTAACACAGTCATTTTAAAAATATTAACTTGTGTCCTTCTTCTTTGTTCTAGGTTCATTTGTAAGAACAATGGCGTCATCTATGAGAATCAGCTTCTGCAGATTGGTCTAAAGTCTGAGTACAGACAGAACCTGGGTGAGTGGCTCCATCAGTGTCAGTATTTATTTGACAACATAAAAATGTGGTGTTGTGGCAATATTAAATTAACTGTCATTGCTGTCATTGTAAATGTTAGAAACAAGCAACAAAGAAAGATTTTATAAAACTACTGTTGGTGTTATAATATAATGATCTCAGTGGTCATTGTTTTTGACTCAAGGACGAATGTACGTATTCTATGGGAACAAGACGTCGACACAGTTCCTCAACTTCTCTACATCAGTGACAAGTACTGATATTCTGAGGACTCATATCCTTTTGGCTTTTTTTCCACCTAATGGCGTAAGAAAACATGTACAGCCCTACTATAAATCTATACTCAAGTCCCTCACAGAGCAGCTGGACACCAAATCAGGTGGACATGGTTACATTCACATGAAAAGATTTGGGTTTGGAATATCTACAACCCTATGGTTGTTTTCTACTCCTCTCTTACCATTTAGATTATCAAAACAATCAGATCCACAAAGAAAAAATTGCAAAGTTTCCTTGACATATTGGTTCACAGCTAAATATCCACGCCAAGACTGTAGACCCGGTCATTGAGGGCGGGGCTCAGGTACAACAGATCCTCAACATCGAATGTTTGTCAGGTTTCACAGACACGCCAGTGCTCAACGTCCAGTTCAGGTTGGCATTAGAGCTCACAGATACCTGGTTGAAACCACGTTGTTAAGAGCAAAGGCAGTTACTGTGTGTGTGTGTGTGTGCGTGTGTGCGTGCACAGATACGGTGGAATGATGCAAAACATCTCCCTGAAACTGCCAGTGATGCTGAACAAGTTTTTTCAGCCCACAGAGATGAGTTCACAGGACTTCTTTCAACGCTGGAAACAGCTGGGGGCGTAAGTGTTCATTTCATCCGTATTTCAGTGGAGGAAAATGGAATAAAAGTTGGAAAATGGGAGGAAGCGTCAGGTTATATTATAAAGATAATCAACTCAACAACAGTGTCACATTGGTAGAGTTATCGGTAGTGATTGGTAAAGCCAAGCCCAGATATCAGCATCAGTATAAATACTGAATCAGTAGTTCTCATTGTGGTTTGAAATATTTCTTATATTGTTACTTCCTAAGACTTCCCATGAACAAGGATCAACCTTAAGGCAGATGAGAACCTTAGAATTAGGCCAACCTCAAAGCGTCGCACAGCTTTACACCACAAACCCACATCCTGTTTTCAGTCTTACAGATCACTTGTTTATAAAGGGAAATCTGATGTAGTCGTCTAATCAGCATGGAGACAATTAATGCATCAGAGTCTATGCCAAACTGTGGAAAGTGCACCCAGTTTACTGTGCTATTCTAGTACCATCCACATGGAGGTGGATCTTATTACTAGTATATTTGATATAATACGCTTCCTGTTCTCTTAAAGTAGTTTATTTTATTTTCTCCTCACAACTTTGTGCCGACCATCAGAACCTCCATCCACCATGGTGATTAGAGGATCAGAATGACTGGTAAAAGTCATTTGATTTTACAAGTGTTTTTATTTTTGAAAACTTTTGTTTTTGTCAGTCGTTTCCAATGATCAATTTTGATGAGACGACGAGTCTAAAGGGCAGTAGTTAATGAAGTCGTTTCATTGGTTGGTGGATTTCTTCTTTATAGTGGTCTTTAATAGCAGTGAACATGTAGCGTTGCATTAATGTTTGAGAAAAGATTGAAAACTTCTTAATTTTTAACCTTCATTTAGAGTATCCTTTCCTCCAGTTGTCCTGTAAGACCTGGATGAAACGTTTCCACGCAGTCTTCTTCTTTTTTAGTGGATTGTTCTGCAGCTCATTTATGATGTTCTCTAGATTTGTCATCCTCTCCATCACTTCTTGTCTGGTTCTCTGGGCCTCGGCCAGCGCAGCAGAGAGTCTGGAGTTTTCGTCATCATTCTCCGGTTGTTTTTTCCTGTCTTTTTCTGCACGAATAGTATCCTCAAGTTCCTGGATGTGCTGTTTCAGTTTGGCAATTTTCACATCCTTCTCTTCACTCAGACTTGTCAAGTGTTTATTCAGCTCCTCCATCTCTTTAGTCACATCCTGGTTCTTTCTTTTCTCAGCGTTGAACTTCATCTGGTGCTCAATCAGGAGACGATTTAGTTCAAACTTTGACATTTGAATTAGAATCTGTTTTTGCATGTCGTCTGGGTTTGAACCTTGGTCCTCACTGAAGTCGGGGGAGGACATCCACATCTTCTCATCCACAACGGTTTCAGAGCAGTAGTCCATTTTGAACGGTGTGATCTAACAGAACTATCTAGTTTTACAAATCTCTCTTTTCGTTTATTTTTATTTTTTATAAGTAGCCTTGTTACTATCTCATATTTTTAAACATCAGAAATCACATCACTGGTAAGTCAGATATCTTAGAATTGGACTTTTCTATAAGTACGTTTGACATAATGCTCTTATTGTACATAGTTAGTGATATGACAAGGGTCAGATGGTCTTTGATCCATGAAAGGCAACTTTTTCAGATCAAAGACTCTTTTAGTGTTTTCACCTTGACATGAATACTATTGTTATCACTTTTTGTGTTTATAATGACTCCCCCACATGCATGGGGCAGATAGAACAAAAGCAAAATTACCTTAGCTGTAAATAGTAATCATAAAAAGTATTAACTTTTTTGTTTTGTGAGACACATTTAAAATCTAACGAAGTTAGAATATTTATTTGATGTTTTGAAATGTGTTGTTTATTTTGGGAAATTAGACATTGTTTTAATGTTTATCCCATTATTGATTACAGTGTACAGCTCAGTGTTGAGATGCCATAGGCACAGTAAACAGGTCAAGTGTGCAAATATATGTAAACATGAGAATTATTAAGTCAAATTCAATATTTCCATTTCTTCCTGTGTGCCCTCAGGCCTCAGCAAGAGGTTCAAAAAATCTTCAAGTCCAAACACCCAATGGATGCAGAAGTTACCAAGGCCAAGGTAGATGTAAAATCTCAACAACTCGTTGTGTCATGGTCTGACATCCTGACCTAGACAATCCTGAGGGTGGTGTAAAACCATGGGTTTGCTTTCTCTAATGAGTTTCTTTTGGTTTTTCTCTTGGTAAAAGATCATAGGCTTTGGTGTTGCACTGCTAGAAGGCGTTGATCCCAATCAGGAAAACTTTGTTGGAGCTGGAGTCATTCATACCAAGAGCATTCAGGTGGGCTGCCTCCTACGGCTGGAGCCCAATGTACAAGCACAGGTAAACCCCCACAGACACGCACTAAACTAATGATGATCTCTGATCTCTCTAATGTGCCACGGCCTAGTGGTTGGAAATCGCTCCTCTAAAAAGTAGGAATTTCTCCATAGAAACACTGCTTATACAAGTGTTGACTTAACTATTATAACTAGTATTATTAGGTGGAGGATCAGCAATTTGTCTCAGAATTGTTTCACTTACCCTCATAGTCTACATTGTTGTCATTGCCAAATGCCTGTTTTTCTGTACAGATGTACCGACTGACCCTCAGGACCAGCAAAGACTCCGTCTCCCAGAGACTGTGTGACCTTCTCTCTGAACAGTTTTAGTTTTTATTCTTCTTAGACTGGAACCTATGGACTGTACTTTGTACACTGTTTTTTTATCATTGTTCTGCTCATTTTTCCACATACAGCTTTACTAAACCCAGTGTGTCAGTTGATGTATGTGTGTGTGGAGGTGGTGAATACTGCAGTTGACCCTATTTATGTTATGCTTCTTACTATGTCTGAGAATGTTTAGGACTCGGAAAGTGTTTTCCAGCCATGTCCTGATGATGATGATGTCGAGAGGTGACGTGTGTCACTGCTCTGACTGTTTTTTTCTTTAGCCTTCATGTGGTCACAAAAGCTTTAATGTTTGGACTTGCGGTGATGAATATCATATTTAAAAATGTACCTGTGAGTAAATACAAGACACATAAAATACTCACCTAATGTGAGGCAGCACAGTGGCAGCTAACAGAACGGCTACAGCTGCCTGAAGACTAAAAGTCACATCTAAATGGTTTGTCCTTAGCTTCAGTTCAGTCAAACCCAGAAAGCTGCATTTCCACTACATTGCACCGATGACTTTGTCTCGAACAATTTTTACTGACTAAATGAATCATTTCAGTGTTCATTTACAGTCAAAACCCAAAGACTGTGAACAGAGTGCCACAATTTCACCAAATCATGTTGTTTAAGACCAAGCGGCATAAAAGCACTGCCAAAACGATTTTTTAAAAGAGCCTGCCCTCTTGTGGTAGAGCAAGCACATGTCTGTCCTGTAAAAAGACTGCAAGTAGGCAGATATTATTACTATTTAACGGTTGCATTTATTAAAGAATGTGCAACTCTGCAAAAACTATTTTCCCAAACAAAGAGGGACTTCCTTCCCAACCCCCTCCCTTTCATGTGGCCTGAAATAACAGGTGTGAATATTTCTGACCCATTCAGATAACTCAGGACATCATGGTGTCTTTTTCACATTTGTGCCTTTAAACACTGCAGTTCTTTGTCACAAGCTAAAACAAAATACTTTTATATTCAAAGACTGGTCATCGTTCTATATTTCAGCAGCATATGGTACACTTTCTGACTTTTATAAAAATGTATATTTTCAATCACAACACTTGTCTCTACTTTGTCTAAACGCTAACTTCAACCTCACTGCCATTACATCTTAAGCTGCTCTGTCTACTGATAGTCCATCTTAGTCGGATAAAAACTTTTAAATACGTTTAAGTGTGACATATTTTACAGTGGACGCATCTTGGCCTGAGACTTGTGCTGTGATAAAAGTGCCGACTTGTTCTCTTCTGAATGATCATCATTAAACATGTTTGTTTACTCTCATGTTGTTGAATATGAGGCTCAACAAATAAAAAAGGGATACATGAGGTTTGTAAGTGTGGTTGTGTTAAGTAGTGAACGCCTTGGTGAAATCAAAAGACTTGTCTAAGACCTTCAGAAGACCTGACCTGGACAAATAATCCAGCTGGAACAAGAACATCTAGATTTACAGTTTGGTAAAAGTTATTGTAGGATCAGCAAAGAATGAAAGAATTGTGGCACAATTACAGAGCTTCTAGAAAATACTCCAGATTACGGATGTCCGATAATATCAGCCAATGGATATTGGGCTATTTGGTTTAAATAGTTTTGAAGTGAATTATTTAATTGTAACACACCAAAACTGCACACAATGAAAGGTGTCCTTTGCCCAAAATGGCTGCATATATCGGTCTTGGTAAAAATTAGAACTTAAGTGTTTGAAAATTATCTGATATTGGCAAAAAGTTAATATTGGACCTCTCTAGATGATCAAGAAGTCTGCGCATTGACAGCAGTTTCCTGTAAATCTTTTTTCTTTTAACTCACTCTCACATCCTGTTCTGTTATGTCTGATTATATTAGACAAATTAGAGCACTTAGTCTGGATGTGTAATAATACACACCATAACATAGTCAGCAATGACTATACTGTACTGTGTACTGTTTTCAGATGTAGCTGTAGCTAATGACAACTTCAAAATATGACAACTGTGTTATGCCACTTTGATAAAACCTAAAGAATAGGTTTTTGGTCCTTTGAAGCATCCTTTGAAGTAAAATTAAAGCATTGGGCAGCTGTTTAACTGGAAGAAAAAAAACCATGAGCAGAGAAGAATGAATTCCTTGCCAATGGAAAAGGACACCGATAAGTAATCAACTCTTTGATTACAGATGCTGTTACTCTGTATTTGGGGCTACGTAAAGAACAACAACAGCATTCAAAAACAGTCAGAAAGACTTGAAGAGTTTGTTTTTAGACTTCCGGAACATTTGGTCAGAATTCATTGATGGCAAGCCTAGCCCAGCCCTGTAACTCCAACAGGTTGAGTCTAAGCTACAGAGAACTAGATTCACCAAGCAATCTCCACAGCTGCTGCCAGCCATCACCCCAGAGAGGGGCATCATCCTACTCACCAATGGTGTACCATGAACCATCTGCTCAGATCTGGTCACAGTTGTACATGCAGAGCATTTGCAGCACTTGCTGGGGAGTTCTGCCAGTATCCTCACCAGATGACTTCTGTGGACAAGCAACCAGAAGACAGAGGTTGAGCACAAACTCACACTGGGCCTTCCTGCAACTTTGTTCAACACTGGTAAAGACAATCCAACCTTCTGTAGAAAAGGATTAGGAATTAAACCAATACTTTTCTTGTATTTACTTTTTACTGCACTTCTGTTCTACCACTCAAGTAATCTGTAAATGGGCTAAAATATTTGAAAGGCAGGGAGAACAGTTCTCTTTTCTGCCCTTGTTGAACCGTCCTCCAGTCTTCATTCCATTTCTTTTCTTCAACCAGCACATTTCTTGGCACTGTTGTCAAGAAATGTTTGTTTTTCTTCTCTTTCCAACAAAAGAAAAGACAGATCCACGTTTTTTTGTTTTCTTTTTATTTGCTTCATTTACTTTTTACCTTTAACTTTTTCTTTTTAATTTTGTCCAAAAATGAACCGACTCCCTCCAGTAGAAATCTCCTTTGGATGCCTTAGGTTCCTCATCACACACACCACGACGAATTCCCAACTGGGAAAGTTTATTGAGGATTTGAAGTCACATGGTGTCAACACCTTGGTGAGAGTGTGTTCTGCTACATATGACAAGACACCAGTGGAACAACAAGGCATCCAAGTTCTAGACTGGCCATTTGATGATGGCTCACCTCCCCCAGATCAAGTGGTCAATGATTGGCTGAACCTGCTGCAGACTAAGTTTAACCAGGAACCGGGCTGCTGCGTGGCCGTGCACTGTGTTGCGGGACTGGGACGGGCTCCACTGTTGGTGGCGCTGGCTCTGATTGAGTGTGGGATGGATTACGAAGACGCTGTGCAGTTCATTAGAATGAAGCGTCGTGGGGCCTTGAATTCTAAGCAGCTGCTTTACCTTGAAAACTACAAACCCAAACTGTGTCTGCGCTTTAATGACGCCATTGGACACAACTGCTGTATACTGTAGATGATCCTGATTGACCCTCATAGGTGATTTTCATCTAGGTTGTACAGGTTTGATATTTTCAAGTAAACCCAGAAAAGCAATTCACAGCTTGTAAAATGTATCATACTGCAAAGATGTGGTTTATTGTTAGAAATGAAAAAAAAAAAACGTATTTTATGAAAAGCCTAAAACAAGCAGAAAAATTATATACAGGCCCTGCTTTGAAAACTAAATTTATATATAACAAAACTACTTAAAGCCAGTGGTGAGCAGGGTTAAACATGTCACGCCAACTGCTGTTTCAATGTAAAATGACAGTAAAAATGTTTTGTTGGCTAATTGGCTGGAATTTGTGTCACTGAACTCGGTGTCATGTCACAGATTAATCTTAGACTACAGCCAACACTGAAGTGAAAAATAAGGTCTGGAAGAGGGACGTCTTTTACTGCTTGATCCTTTTCAGGGTAACATGGGGGGCAGAAGTCAATCCCAGTGTACAGCCTCCACAGTTGTCCATTGCAGCACAGGGCCAGATAGTGTTGTATAAGAGAAAGTGACTTTATCTTTAAAATGGACATGTTTCCCAAACACTGAGGGTCGACAGGGATCCCACTTAATGAAGGCAGCTGACCCTGATTTCTGATTTACGCCAATCAAATGTCCTCTATAGAATTGTGTATATGGTTCTATTCTGGTTGAGTCGGTTTCCATAAACTATCTGTTGGTCTGTCTTGCTTTTTTAATCTTTCTTTGCAGTTTTATAAATGTAGGTACAATGGTGGACTTTTCCTCTAGAGGGCAAGCGTGCACTTGAATTCAAATATGCTTCTGTTACCTACCTCTCTACCTTTCCTTTCCTTTATCTTCCATAAGAAAAACAGCTTGCCTCAAATGTTACTGTCAATTCATTGTAAATAAATACTTTTACACTTAAATTTGTTTAACCTTTTTTTCTGTTTAAAGTAGTACACTCCTTATGTTATGTACATCTAATTTGTTGATTTGTGTGTATTTAAAGCAGTACAGTTGTGAGGCGCACTTTGTCCTGTATTACCGTGAGAATCAAAAATAGCCTGTAAATTGTCAATGAAAAATGAATAACAGGGCGATTTCTATGAAAACTTACACTCCCTGTATTGAGCTGAGAAGAGTTATTAATCCTAATAACGCTATTACTAAAGCAACAAACCCATAAATCCACGACAAAATGTGCCTAAAATGACACAATACAACGACAATATACTAAATGTATGTACTCACCAACACTTTCGAACATGTGTACTAAAAACCATCCCCTTCTTTCCTTAAAAAGAGTTCGGTTAATCTGGTGTACAGCTTTTCCGTGCGTTCCAGTTCTACTAATAAGTTATTTTCTAACTCATGCTAATTAGCTACATGCTAATGCTGAAAGCCCAGTCTGTTCTGTCGAACTTATTAACATGAGTTTTAATTATCTTTAGACTGAAAACATCTGCGCAACGGAAGCAGATAAAGCTTCATTTGATACGTGTTCTTTGGCCGTCCAATCAAATCACCCAACACCGACGCAACTGTTAGAAGGCCATGGTGTCGCCAACTTAGATTTTAAGTTGGTTAAAGACCAAAACAATTTCGCTGCCATTTCTTTTATCTTCCATGCGCGCGCAATACTGAAGACCGTAGGGCAGATTTATTTATCCATGGCAACACGTAATGGCTGAAATATGATTGGATAACAACTCGAGTACAACAACCCACGGCAGAAAGCAGTGTAAACAAGAGAAAAGCAATACAATTAAGTACTTACGAACATATTTTTTGGTTTTTTTTTTTTTTTAAATCACGATAAATACATTGAAAACCAAGTCACTGAGGGAGACACTGCAACGTCTTTCAGAAGGACAAATCGAACCAGCCACTTAAAACACAAACCCGTCTAATCGAACCCAGAAAACCTTTTTCAGACGTAGCGTTTTTAATTCTCGCGAGCTTTGTTTTCATTTGACATGGCTTGTTTTACTTTGGGTTTAAAAAACGTAATATAATAATATTAATTAATACATTAATTAATATAGTAATATTAATGTCAATTGATATTATTTACGTTAAATCATGCGGCAACAACCGTTGAGCTCGCGTCTGCTACCTTCGGTTCGGCATGGTATTGTTTCCCTCATCTTTTTCACTGCCGTTTGGTGTCCGATCAGGCAGATGCTTAAAATGTAGTCCACAATAATTAAAAATAAAAGACTCAGCCCCTCAATTCATTCAAATCATTTTATTCCCCACTATTGTCCTTGCCAGTGACTTACATATATGTGATTATCTTCATCAATAACAGGGCAGAATGGGTATAAAATAACACTGAGAGCATAATATTGGCATTTACTAAGTTTGGATGATTATACATTTTGATAGCAGAAGAAGTGTTTTACAACTGTTTCTTGTCACTGACTGTATTCCTTTAACATCTATCTCTTTCCTCCTAAACTGAACTGTGTTTAGACTGAAATACGTATTTCATATAAAATTATATGGATGATGAGTAAATAGTTTGGTTTTTAAATTAAGATTGTCTTTCCAATTTGTCTAAGAACTATTAACTTTGATAACGTTACTAAATTGATAATGTTATAACGTTCACGTTTTTCTGGCTTTCAGGCGTATTTTTCCTTCTTTTGCCCATGCTGTTTGTTTAAAGTCTTCATGTATTTCCATAGTTAGTAAACATAACTTTTTCCTGTTGTACATGAGAGATCACCAGGTGAACCATTGGACATATTATCACCTAATGGGTAAATCATTTGTCTTATGTTTATTGGACAGTTACAGGCAGAACAATTAAATACTCTCCCACTGAGGGCAGGACATGGCTATAAAAACTATGAAGCAGAGTTGTTGAAAAATCTTTTTGTGCGTTCCTTCAATTCCTGTGAGTAGATCAGCAGTGTGTTCAACCAAACAGGCCCAGGTTTCACACTGAATCAGTAAATTGTGAACCAGAAAATATTATATTTAATTTTTAGTAACCATTTTTAAATGTCAGGTGCACAGTATTCTTAATTTTAAAAAATGCTGTGGCTCAAATAAGTTTGGGAAAAACTGGATAAGAAAAAAAAATGAAAAAATTCGATATCAAACTCATGCTCTGTCTTCTGCATAGACAATAAATAGATGAAAAGGTTGCGACTAAAGGGACTCAAACCAAATTAGTTAAAAGAGGAACAAAACTACTGGTAAGGTCCTGTAATTACAGGAAAAGTGGAGCAAAACCATTACATCTCATCAACATGGCTATTGTTTCAGCTTTGCTTACGAACATGGAATATATATGTACACACACAACACAAAACAAAAACAAAATCAGCTGCAAACACACTAAGAAAGTGAAAGTTGTCAATATCTTGTTGTAAATAAAAAATGTACACAGTGAAACCAAGTAAAATCTGATTAAAATAACCCCCGCTCCCCACAGCCGTAGGAGACATGCATATATGCAAAATACATTAATTAGTATAACATTTGTATGATAGACCTATTGCATTGTAATATTTCTGCGGTGTCTGTACATCATTTAGTGACAGTGTTTACAAGTGTTACATTTATGTAGAACGCTGCAGAAAAAAACAACAACATTTATGACTCTGTCAACACCTGCACAAAGACGGATGGGTTAACGCTGCATCGGTTCCGAGTGAGGTCTGTTTGAAGGAAGTGAAATGTGGCACTCAGGTCACTGCAGCGAGATAAGCGTGAGCAACGCTCCAAGGTAAAGTGGAAGATTCTGTTTTGTTTTTTTTCTATTATAGAGTGGCTGACTGAAGGTGTATGTCATAAAATGTCAAACAATTTAAATTTTAAATCTGATCAAACAGAAAGTGTGTGGCGTAATCCCAGATGTGATTATAATTAATCCTTAAAAAACAAGAAATATAAATATAAATCTTTTTTCTTCAGAAAGACCAATAATAGCCGCTAGGTGTCAGTGTTTCTCACCTGTTTTTTTGTCGCTAATTCAAATTGAATTTTGAATACAGAAAAATGTCAAGAAAAACTGACCAAAGTTTAGCTTATAATTTAGTTTCATAGAGTTAGTGGATCAAAGTGCAGCATGGGGAGTAATGCTGCACTGATTTGCAGTTTCATTTTCCTTTTTAAATAAAGTTTTAAATGAAGTCTGGTGAAGATTTGAAGCTGTAGCTGTGAATGTGTCGGTGACAATTGTCCTTCAGTAGAAAATAACAAAGTGCAAATCGAGACTTAATGAATGTCTTAGCAACCACACTACAAAAACAAACAAAGAGAACCATCACCTCAGGTGAACACAGAGGAAGAGTGTCTGCAGCCTGCACACTGTGACACATCCCACTATTGAGCTGTAATTCCACATTTGACCACAATGGCTGATGAGTGGGACGGCTGCATGAGTTAAGAGTGACGACTAAGGCTGTGATTCTGCAGCGGTGTGTCATCAAACCCTCTCTGCCTCCTCTTTGGCCCATCAGTGAAAATAAGGTACAAGTAATAAAAGGCACCTTAGCTCTTTGAAGTACTCTGAGGCTGTGTCTGTGTTTGTCGGACGGAGACAGAAAAACAACCAGAAACATTTATATTCCTACTGCAAGTTATAACAAAGTTTCTATTTCAAAA
This sequence comes from Cynoglossus semilaevis, assembly GCF_000523025.1. Classification (NCBI taxonomy): domain Eukaryota; kingdom Metazoa; phylum Chordata; class Actinopteri; order Pleuronectiformes; family Cynoglossidae; genus Cynoglossus; species Cynoglossus semilaevis. Next base: position 8,176,613 of record NC_024311.1, on the reverse strand, counting down.
TCTGTGACCGGATTCCTCAAGAGTCCGAACGTCTGCAGTCAGACTCTTTCCATCATCTCCATCTGCTATTGTCCTGTTGTGTTTGTGTGTAGTGGTCACGGTTCTCTAGGAGTATTTTTGGGGGGTATTTACAGCTGCCACTGAGCTTATCTTTTGTTGAAAGTCCAGCGTCCAGCCAGCGACGGGGGATAGGTGGGGTCGTAAGCTTTAGTACGTGACGAGGACAAGGACGTAAAGACAGCTGGGGTTCTACTGAACTACTGTGTCACCATGCTGGAGCAAGAACATCTGCAGCTCGTGGCCGATGCAGCTACGTGGTTGGACAACACCGTGGACTCAGGGCGTCCACATGAGAAGCCATGCAGTGCATCAGACCATTGAGATGGATTGGTTTTGTGTCCAGAGTGAGTGCATAGACGGTGAGACCCTGAGGGACGTCGTACAGGACTTCCAACGTGATTGACAGTGTATGGCAAAGCTGTCTCTTCATGACTGTTTGTCTGTCTGTGTGGGTGGGTATGTGTGAGTGTGGGACTGTGTGTGTGTGTGTGTATGTGTGGGTGTGGGGGTGTGTGTGTGTGGGACTGTGTGTGTGTGTGTGTATGTGTGGGTGTGGGGGTGTGTGTGTGAGTGTGTGACTGTGTGTGTGTGTGGGTGTGTGTGTGTGTGGGTGTGTGTGTGTGTGGGGGTGTGTGTGTGAGTGTGGGACTGGGTGTGTGTGTGTGTGGGTGTGTGTGTGTGTGGGGGTGTGTGTGTGAGTGTGTGACTGTGTGTGTGTGTGGGTGTGTGTGTGTGTGGGGGTGTGTGTGTGTGTGGGGGTGTGTGTGTGAGTGTGTGACTGTGTGTGTGTGTGTGTGAGAGAGCCTAGAAAGGTGTGTAGTCAGGGGGGAACATAACAGGGAGCCAGTTCTCACTGAAGGTAGCACAGTGTGTCCATCGTAGATGTCTCATCAGCTGAAAAACAAAAACAAGACACAGGTCAGTGAAGATGACATTTAGATGATGATGAGGATGATGATGATGATGAAGTCCTTTAACAAAACCCCTGCTGTACACTACACTGTTTTGAATGTTGGAGAGGTCTCCTGTGTTATACCTGGAAGCAGTTCTTCATGTTCTCTTTGCTGGGCTTCTCCTCCACCATCTTTGAGGCATACTTCAAGGCTCGGCCGTACATTTTGTTTGCGAGAGCGTGTTTATACGAAAACATCAGGACCTTCAGTAATGAGGAGGGAATACAATTAGACGATCAGCATGTGTTTTAGACACTAAACAGAAAAAAATAACATGTTCTCAAATAACTGATGAAATTAAACAATATAACTTAAGGAACGTTTTGATTGAAAATCCTGTCACTCACTTTAGAGTCTGTTAGCTCCGCCCACTTCTGCACTTCCCAAAAAGTATCCATCAGAGCCTTGGCCTCATTGTGAAGAGATTCATCAGAGCTGCAGGACACCTGTTCCACACCCTCCTCTGCTGCTGCCACTTCCACTACGTCTGCTGCTACATGCACAGCATTAGGGGCACCAGCACCCTCTTGTGGAGGGACAGTGGGCAGCAAGATCTGGTCTGCCAGAGCACAGCCTTTTCTACACAGTGCGTCCAGCAGAGATGACTTCTGTTTCTCCATGTCACTAAAACACAGAGGATATTTATATTTACCACAATATATTTACATATATACAGCCAGTCAACGTTCCCTCTTGGGTTTTACTTACACTTTAATTGAAGCGGCTTCAGCCCGAGGGTCCGTCTTCATGGTGAAATAAACGGCCAGTGCTGTCTGGTCGATGTGGGAGATGACAATGTCTGCTGCTGAAACCACTTCCTTCAGACGTTTGACACGTTCCTGGTTAGAGGGGAAAGCGACTGTGAGAACGTAGATTCTTGACGTTTTGTAGGAGCAGCCGTCAGATTTTCCGACAGGGCTTACCTTCTCTGAGTCCAGCTGGTGCAGCCTTTGAACGTACAGAGGAAGATAATCTGGGTAGCTTTCTATCAGTTCTTCATAGATGGACCCGGACTCTAACCTGAAGTGAAACGAACACAGGTTTAAAGCCAGTGGTGAGAGGCCGGACAAACAGATGGGAGCTGTACAGACTTTGTCATCCACTGAATCTTCAGGTCTCTCACGGCTTCGGCAAACTCTTCCTTCGCATCCTTGTCTTTGTCTCCCTCCTTGTCCTTCTCCTTCCCTCCGTTCTTTGATTTATTGGGAGCCGTGATTAAATGGTACACCACTGGGACAATGTCCTGTAGGAACACAACAGTTCAACGGCTGTATTAAATCACCAACGAGTGACAGGAAGGAGCATCACCAGTTTCTAAGTCTCCAACTACAGACCTCCTCTTTCTGGTTCTTTCCCTTGATCCAATAAGAAAACTTTGTTTTACTCCATGTGTATTAGCTATGAATACATTACACCTTACTGACCACCACACCGGTGTATATTTCTCAAGTACACCAACATGCTTGAAAATGATGAATGCACATACAGCAGACCCCATCATAAAGTCAAATATTTCCCACACGGTGTCTGAGCTGTGACAGATCATTGTTTCTAAGTACCTTTTTAAACTTTCCTTGTCGTTTTGCAGAGGCCTGCCCCTGGTGGTCAGAATAACACAGTGAGGAAGAGACAACACAAACACACCAAAGAGGATTTGCTGTCTTCATCTGATCTGCCCTCTCCAAAGGGGGCATCTGTCTCAAACCTAAACACACTTTACAACACACAGATGCCTTGGTGGTATTTACAGAACTGTGGATCAAATCTGTGTTTGTTATATAACAAGTCATTCAGTCAGTTATTATGCATTTACATTTAGGTAAACATTTACAACACCACAGATGAAGTCTGACTCGTGAGTTCAATCCAATGGACCCAACAGTCCTAGTGTTAGCAGCCTGTGTATAAATAAGACGGACGAAATGACATGCTAGTACCGCAGGTGAGAAAAATAAATAGTAACTGATCACAGGTGGATTTTTACACCCTAAAGAGGTAACGTATAGAATAGGTTTTATCATCGATGTCTGTGTATTAAAAATACTTTGTGTGTTTTAAAATAAATAGCGGTTTAGAAATTGTGGCAAGGTAAAACTGATGTTTTGTTTTGAACATTTTTCATAAATATTTGAAGGACAGTTAGAGGAATAAAAACATGTGAAACCAAACATAACCCTTCAGCACTAAGTTTGTGTTTTTTACAATAGGAAATACTAATTGTATTAGGTGATGATGATGTGACTTCTTGTATTTTCTCCAGGAAAACAAATTTAGAATTCTTTCCTAAATTCTCAGTGAACTTCAGCCTGACACCATTAGGATAAATTAAATCATCTGTGATTGTTTACAATTATAATATGCTACAATCTGACTGCGATGATGTTGGGTCCTAAAGACTGGGGCTGATTTAAACCAAAAGTAAAAAGGAACACTCACTGCTTTCTTGCCATACTCGCTTTTGGGGACGACGAGTGACCCTGAGAGGTAGCAGCCTGGACTGGTCCCCTTAGGGATCCTGAAAAAAAGGAACAAAAAGGTTAGGAGGGACTGAAAGAAGGACTCTATATATAACATCACCAGTTGGACCTACTTGTCATCTGGCAGCGATGTGACGTAGAACGGCTGGATGGCACCTGGAGACAGGGTGACGGAGTTCGCCTTTTTTTTGGCCATGAGAGCTGCGCGATGTGTCTCGTAAACATCTAGACTGAGTGTGGTGGACAGGCGGTGAGACACCACGAAGGGCAGGTCCTTCAGGCGCTCCAGCTCACTGCACTGCTCGTGACGGACTTGCAGGCGCACCGTGTAGTCGCCCTTTTCTAGCTTTAGGGAGTACTGTGTGGAGGGGATAGAGATTTTTATTTTTTTTCTGATCTAATTAATATGATAATAACAAACAACCATAACATTTCTTTCATATAATACTATACAACAGATGTTGCATTGTTTTCAGGGTGGTTTGAGACTTAGCCTAACATTGCATCTCTGTAATTAGGGATGGTTTAAGAACTAGGTGGTTAAATCTGTTGGTACGAAATTAACAATTACATTTTAGTTCTCCACATCTGATGCCTTTAACCTGCATTTGAAGAGATATTTCGATGTGAGTACCTGGTGTGGGTAAGCATCTCCCGAGCCCAGTAACCTCTTGTTCTGATCAAACAGCATCCACAGCTGACTGTCAAACTCAGACTCGTACAGCAGCTCACAGAGCATGGGGCAGCTGGGGGTAACTTCTCCAATCTTGGGCTGAGGACAGGATGGTTGACAAGTGTGAGCAAACTGACCTTCTTTTGTCTGTGAATTCTCTTGTGTTCTGTCAGTACCTGGTGAAAGCTGTAGGTGAGCACAATCTCATAAAGTTGTCTGCTGTTGGGGAGAACGTCCCTGGAACCCAAGGCTTTGATCTTTGAACTGACAGGTCTACAATCACAGCAAGACCAAGGGTTACACAGTGAATGACATTAGAACTTGGCAGGTGTTGACGTGTTAAACACGACAGACACTATGATTTTCTAAGATTTTTCCTGAAATTTTTCCAGATTAATAATCCCATCATTTGTCTTAGTCACTAATACAAAAAGGTGAGAAACAGTGACCTCTACCTACTGATATTTATCTTTCTGCACCAGTAACAGAAAAACAAATGTTTAATAGATGTTAATTAATCATTATTAATTACAATCACAATTAATCCAGATTTTTTGAATTAATCACCATGAAAACCTCAATCATTTGTCAGCACCAATTACAGCACGGCTGCACGAGTCTATCTGCTCACCTCAGAGGTTGGACCCAGGACTTCAGGGTAATTGTCGGCGACACCTCCTCGTACCTCAGCGGTGACGATACATCAAAACCCGTCACCCCCTCTGAGGCATGCTGGGTAAAAACAGGCAGCAGTTATAAAGAATATTGACACGTTGGCAGCTTAATTTCACAGCTCTGCTGCTCATCTTACTATGTGCAGTGGGGAAGGAGAAGTGCGGAGGCCATGGAAGGAGATGCTGTAGTCCACCACGACGTCACCCAGACTCGCCCACCAGCGGGCAATGCACAACTCTATGATTTTACCAGACTGAAGGAGACAAGACACACAGAGAAAGTCCAGCATGAAATCATAAGAAATAACAGGGTCAGAAAGTTCTAAGGCAGATTATATCTTAAAAGGTAGTCTGGTTTAAACACAGATTTCAGAGTATTCAGTCAAAAACAACATTGCAGCAGCAGAAACGAATGGACTAAGTGGAACTGATGCTCTGAGTCGGACACATTAAAAGAGTTGCCAAAGCTCAGTCTTCACACAGAGGATGCGTGGACTCAGTGATGAGGAATAAGATCAGAACCTTGTTGAACTTGTTAGCGTGTTATGTTAGTGTAGTTAGTATACTATAGCTAGCCTATGTTTTTAGGCTACGTATAAACGTATAAAATTAAAATTTCTTAAACATAGGCTAACGTATAAAATTAAAATTTCTTAAACAACAGAAGAGTTTACTGACAGGTGTGGTGTTATGAAGTGCGTAAACATTCAGCCTGTACAACGTAGAAGATAGTTATGGCTAAAACGATGATTTTAACCTTTAGTAACAGATTTAATTACACTCACTGCTGGGGTGAGTGTGTTTTATGTTCTACAAAGAAATACCCACCAGAACAGGAAAGGCCTCGGTCAGAGAGCCTCTTTCCAACAGTGAGGAGAATTTGTAGAATTCATTAGCTCTGTACGCCTTCTGTTTGACAAGGTGTACTGCGTGGAGGACAAACTTGGACGATACGTCTCCTGAATGAGATGTCAGCGTGATCTCTGCAGGAGGGAGATGGGGGAGGGGGGTGAGTGCAGGAGTCTGCTGTTTGTTGTAATAGAGAATCCTGGTAATGTTTTTACAACATGTATTTCTCATTTACAGGAGTGAAATAAAATGAAGGGAATAGTGTGAACCTGACCTGCCCAGGAGGCTCCCTGAGGAACGCTGATAAAATGGCGCCTGATCTGCCCGGATCTGAAATGCACGTCTTTGAAACACATTTCCTGATGACGACTGTCTGTAACTCTATTGGAACAAAAAGAAGACCAAAAATACATTTTAAAAACGACAATAAAAAAAACAACAAAAAAAACATTCTTAACAACTCACTTGGCCGGAACAATAACAGTGATCGGGATTCTGAAGAGTGGACCACAGGAGGACGCTGCTGTGTCATAGCCACAAACCTACATCAACAGATTGATAATGATGAGTGCCATGTTACAGATTATGCATCCTATTTTTTGTCTCCTCCCACTCTGGTCTGTACCTCCGTGTAATGAACTCCCTCTCGTAAGCCGACAGGATCGATGCGGACGTTGACGTGACGACACTGGTTCATCAGCTCTAAGTGGGACGGGCACTGAACCCATGGAGCAGAACACGTGAGGGCCAAATGAAGCTGCAAGGAGATTCTCTCAGAGTTTTCTGTAATGAATATGAAAAGCACAAGGAACAGACAGAATTGTAGTAGTTTCCAGGACTTGTGCAGGACATTTTCAGTTTCTACAGCAGGGCAAAGTCAAATGGACACTAGGGAGCCGCTCTGACTTGATAAACCAATTTGACTGGTTTGTAAAGTCATGTGAGATGCTGTGACAGCTGTAAGCTGAGGAAAAATGTTCTTCAATGGTTCAATTACTTTTCAGGCTCTTGTGGAACCTGGGGGTATTGTTAGAACCTTGGCTTCCGTGGCCTTGATAACCTTCTACTGTTATATGGTAAATAAAACAGTTCTCCTGAAAAGTATCAACAGTACCTGCATTCTCTGGGAAGCACGGTTCGATCCCTACTCCATGGTCTGAAGGGGCAAGAACTTGGCTCGGGTCCCTGAGGTAGATGCCTCTCTGTTGTCCCACACTTACTGAGAAGCCGAGGTGACTTGTGGGTAAAGACGCATGTTGAGTGAGGTAGTCTAACGCCTTTTCTACCTGAAGTTGGAGACAAAGGCAAAACTCAGAGCTAGAATAAAACCAGGAACATCAAATTAAAAAGTAAGACCTGTGTGACGAGGTCTTGGTACCTGGATTATTCCATGGCCTTGTGCAAATCCTTCAATGTCCTCAACTTTCAAGGCTGTGTTTTCCAGAGCTCTCCTCACAACAGGAACAGACGGACTGATGCCATTCTGCTTCAGTCCTTCATGCGCATAAAACATATACACAAACATAAACAAACACACAGAGTCAAGACAATATCACATACTGTGTATATCCACATATCTATAGCCACTGTATATTAGTCCCTAAGCGTGGACTAACCTGAGAGGATTAGTGCGATGCCTCCACAGGCATTAGGCGATGACATGGACGTGCCGTTCATCAGCTGAGTACCTCGCAGCGTCCAGTTGGGAACCGATGCGATTGCACCACCAGGGGCACTGATGCTGACCCCGAGGGCTCCATCTGTACTGGGGCCCCTGGACGACCAGGTGTACTGGTTTGGGGGCAGCTTTTCCCTCAGCGAATATTCTGCCACCATCATGTCTGGGGTCACGTACGCTCCCACACCTCAGGACAAAACAGAGGTGATAAATCAATCAAAGTTAAAATTACAGGTTCATCTCCTAACCTCACATATTTGACAGCAGTTTTTCATATCTGCATTAAATTCTGTGAAAACATTGGCTTTGATTTAATTCAAATCCAACAACAAGCCTATTGTCAAATCAACAGTCACGATAAGTTTCAGTTTCTTCCCAGCATCACTCGCTTCTAGTGTGTTTACTGGTACATTCCATGCATGTGCAGGTCTAAGTGTGTGGGTGTGTGTGTGTACCTATGACACTACTAGTGGTTCCTCCTGGACAGCCGACTGTAGACAGACAGGGACCGTTGTTTCCTGCACTTGAAACAAATATGACGTTGTGCTTCTGTACAGCCTCGTTGATCACTTCACAGATCCTCCTGAAGGACAAATGGACCACTGTGTTAGCTTAGTTTGTCCTTCACAAATTCAGTAGTTCAGTGTGTTTATCTTTGGTCTAAACTCAGATCATTTAGATAAAAACAAACACCTGCTGGTTGAGATATGAACTCTAAAACAAAGATTTACATACTTCAATACCGCAATATTTAACGTCACTTCTTTAATGTTATAAACACACAGACTTCACTGCTATTAGATCTTCTGCAGTCAGGTCATCAAAATGTGAAATTGATTCATGAAAATATTCAACATATCATCGGACATTTTCTTTCTGTAACATCTCTAACGTGAAGGCCAAAAAATACATTTTTGTACAACAACAAATTTACTCAAAAAGTCAAAAATGCTTCTCTGCAACCATACGGACCCTGAATTTGGCCAGTGAGTGGCCTCGCCGTAGCTGTAGTTCACCAGGTCACACTTGTAGTTGATGACTTCGATCATCTTTTAGGGACAAAGATATAAAAACAGATGGTTTAAATATAGTTGAATGATTTCCACAGTTAAAGGACATTCAAATGTGGGCACGAACCGCGCGGATAAGTCCTGTCCCTGTTTCCATGGTGCTGAGTCGCGTGTCTCCAATCTTCAGAGCAAGGATTTGGGCACCGGGGGCAATGCCATTGCGCTCTGGTTCCTCTGGAAGGTAACCTGCTGCTATGCTTGCCACATGTGTCCCATGAGCCCCTGTAGCAGCACAAAGAACGATAAACAGGAGGTGAGGTTGACACACACATGACAACATTGTCTGTTCTGATTGAGGGTTTAAATGAAGACACATTAAATTAAGTTAAAACAAAAAACATTAAACTTTAACAACAAAGATGAGGCATACCTTGTTTATATGCCAATTTTTGTTTTGGTTGAAGGTGTCAGAGCAGATAAAAACAAATGAGAAACACTGACCTCTACCTGCTGACATTGGTCTGTCTGTTTCAGAATTATAAAGCATATTTTGTATCATATTTAATAAAGTTCTTTGTCTGGACTAACCTTGATTAATCACGCTTAATTACAATCATGATTAATCACGATTCATCGTACTTAATCCATAGCTACTCTGTGATTAATCAGACAAGAAACGCATTCATTTGACTGCCCCAAGGAAAGTGATAGGATGTAGTGAACTGAACTCACTTCCAAAAACTACTCTGTACACACACCTGACCTCTGACACAGGATAAGTTAGTAAAGCTTATAGACTGGACAGCTTTATTTCCATGAGCCACTGTATGTGCGGCGTGTTAGGGTCACATTACCTCCACTTGTGACGATGCAGAGTGTGTTCCCCTCATCATAAATATTAACGGAGTAGTTCAGCATCTCTGCGTTCCCTAAGGTGGCGTACTGCTGTGTCTCCCTGTAGGAGCTCAGCACCGTGCACTGGGACAACTCTCCACACTCGGACGTGTCCACTACAGCCCTACAAAACAATCAGGTGAGTAACATGAAGCAGAACTTCTCTGATAAAGACAGACGGTGGCGTGGTTACCTCCATGTGTTGCCATCATTCCATAACACACAGTCGTACACTGGACCAGGATCAGTGTACTTCTTTTCTAGCGATGCTAGCAGCTCCGACTGACATTGTAACTCTTCTTTCTGCAACTTCTCCATCTATGTGATGCAAACAAGATACAGACAATGTGGAATAACATACAAAAAACATACAAATGAAAGGCCAGTCCATCACCAGTTTGAACACCAAACTTGAAGGTCTAACCTGGGAGGGTGTGGGGTGGGACAGGTCAAACTCCTCTGTCTTGCGGGCCACCTCAGCCTGTGCTGTTCTGTGTGATGGGTCCCACATTTTTTCCTTTCTCTCTTTCTAGTGGGCAGAGATAACACATCAGTATACAAGATATTTACAGACTATTAAAAAGGTATAAAAAACAGGTCAGTTTAGTAATTTTAATGAAACAAAATATTCTTAAAGCTTTTCTTCCAAGTAAAGTTATCAAGCAATGTCTTATTTTGTACAATTTCTGCTTGAAAAACGGAAAACTATCAGCTGACGGTAAAGCAGAAATAATTTCCCATCATCCCACCTGTATTCTCTCTTTAAGAGCCTTAGGGAAGAACTCGTAGCCATTTTTAACTCCAATGCGATACTTCCCTGACGGATTGACCCAGGCCAAGGGAATCTGAACAATATAAAAAGACGAGACAGAAATACACATCAAGTTTGGGCTGAAAGAAGAAGCAAGCTTGGTCCTCGATGAGGGGTCTGAATATAAAATTTCTGTTGTACTATAGTAATGTACAGTGTCTGCTTACGTTGAGTGTTCTTCCAGAAAGGCCTGTGATTGTTCCATCTTTAGGTTCCACCACTGTACTCATGTTCACGTCACCACTGCCCGTGGTATCGATGATATCAATGATCTTTGGCTTGCCCTCGGTTGTGACCTAGAGAAAGAAAAAAAATCAATACATATTTAGTACAGTAATACATTTAATAAAGTAGCAAAAAAAGAACTTATTCAGGTTCATATTACTGGAAAGGCAACTTCAAACACATATGACACACATTTATGACAAAAATTTATTTTAAGCTGTTTTTCAAAAATTATCAATTTCTTTTAACTGCGACATCACAGATGTAGGTTGCTTCTTTATGTCTCTATTTGGAAAAAGAAATCTTTGGACTAGGGTGTCACCATAACATTTTAACAAAGCTCTAACAGAGACAGGGAGACAGGGAGACAAGCAGCGTACGGATAAAGAACACCAATCTGGAGAACACTTAACTGCTAGTTTATTTTCTTCTAATCAATTTTCTATTATATTTCAATCCAAAAACTAACTAACTAACTAAATTCCAAAACTACTACTACTACTACTACTTATTTATGATAGTTAAGGTTAGTTAGAGCCCCATCATACGGTCACTTTTAGGGAGAACAACCATTCACACTCACATTCACACCTATGGTCAATATACAGTAGATGTCTGCTCAACAGAATCCCCTACATTTCTATAACATTCTGTTGACAAGACACCTCTCAGGAATGTTCCATATGACATGGACAACGATGATTCAGACTAAAATGATATCTTATAGTGGTGTTCATCACTTATAAATAGCACAAAACTAGAACTATTTGAAGTATCAAACTAGAGATACGGCCTATGTTTGGATTGACGGGAGAGGCGTTAAGAGCAAAGCTGTCATCAACAACATTCAGCTGTTGTCATTTTGTCTTTGAATACAGCATCGGGAGGTAAATCAAAACACCCCCTGAGCACCAAAGTAAGTACTGACCCATTTGAGTACAAATACATTGGCCCTAAAACCGATAACAAATCTGTGAAGGATTTGTCATAAAAAATATATTTAGAGATACAAAAGGTAAACCAAAAACACTCAGATATTCAGAGAAATTGTATAATTTTGAACGATGTTTTAATAATCAAGGCCGACATGTTAAGACATGTCTCTCAGGCGTCCCCGATATCTTTGACAAGCTAAATCAATGTATCTTTATAGGGCTCAAGTGTTAGGCTGTGTTACATTTAATTACAACAAATCCCGGTAGCTAGAACACATAATACAGAATGTAAAAAAACAATGTTGTGTTTTTTGTTAATATGTCTACGTTTAATGGAATAATTGTGCTCCTGCCTAAAGATTGAATCAGTTTGCTTCCTATTAATTTTCTCCGTGTAAAAGCACTGATGAAACGTTGGCCAACAACTGTCCTGTACAGTAGTACAACTCCAGTGACTTAGCAGTTATTATGCAGCTGATTATTCCTTGTTACATGAACAAACTTTTAATTTTACGTTGTTTTGCCTTAATATAACTTATTTCGCGTAAAATTAAAGACAATGAACCACCAGGGAGGTGAGTGTATTTACTGACACCAGGGCAAAACTCACAGTCCGTGGGGCTAACGTGCTAGCATGAAGTATTAGCAGTGACCGTTAGTTAATTTTAAATGTATGCAACAGCATATTAATCGTTTTAAATTCGTTCTGAATGTTCGAAACAGAATTCTTTATGTTGACATAGTTGTCACAGATGGTGTTCACATTATTGCCACTGTGTTCGTGTCGATGTTGTTCACAGTGGGAGCCGTGAATGATGTGAATGAGCTGGGCCTATTTTAGCTCCGCCAGCTCCAGACTGACTAACGTGCAGCTGCCGGCCGGTGTGTACCTGCATGCCGGGGGCCCCGGGATCCACACCGGTGTCGAGGATGGCGATGAGCACGCCACGGCCATCGTACTCTGGGAACCTGGTGAGGAAAGAAGCTGCGCCGGTTTCTTTCTTGGGTAGCAGTCCGTGGAAGGGGAACGGTTCTTCGGTAGAGTGAGTAGCCATGTTCAGAGAGCGACAATGAAAACAAAGCAGGGAAATGGGGAGGACACGAGAGACACTCAGACGTGGAGAGAGAGAAAGAGAGAGAGAGACATACACAGAGAGAGAGAGAGAGACATACACAGAGAGAGAGAGAGAGACATACACAGAGAGAGAGAGAGAGACATACACAGAGAGAGAGAGAGAGAATGTGTTATGGGTGTTATGGGATTTAAAGGTACATTATGTAACATTAGGGTAATATTTTGCTTTAACTTGAACTAAATGGAAGGTAAATCGAGCATTTGTTTTTGTTTGTTTTGTATTAACACTAAGTCTTCTTCGTGGGGGTGACTGTGTGGCTAATTCATACACTAACAGTACAAGGCTCCTCGTCCCAACAGCTGTCAAAGTGCTATTTCTGTGCATTTTATTCATATTAATTCAGTCTTCCACTAGTAACTCTTTTCAGTCAGTGAATCCGTTCTTCGTAAAACCTGCTCCTTGCCCTGTATGAATTCAGCTTTTTAAATATTAAGGTTTAAAGCTTGGTTTTAATAAAAACACACCAAGAAGTAATGTTAACAACAGTATCGTTTGATGACATACCGTAAAAAAATTAAACGTCCTCAAGCTAACGTACAATACAGGATGAAAAATTCAGACAAAGTCATTATTTTCCTCCTAAATGTTATTTAATTTAGGTAACTTTTGACCTTGTACTAATATCCTTTTAACTGTGAATTTGATTATTCACAGAAAATTATTATTTACAGGGCTGCACACTAGATGGTGCTGCAGGACACTAGTATCTGACAGCCACTGTATATTTTCTGCAGAACATTTTAGAAATTTAAACAGACACTTTCTGTGCAAAGCTTGGGTTTGGTTTCTCCCCTCTCCTGAAAGTCATTCATAAATGTTGCATATGCAAATTGATAACTATCTACATATATATACATACATATGTATGTATGTATGTATGTATATATATATATATATATATGTTATATATATGATAACTGTGCCTCACTTCTTAATCATCATATCTTTAATGCATCTGAATTTTTGATTGTAGACCTCTTTGTGTAGAGACCCAATAATGTACAGAAAAGCGGGGTGTCACTGGCATGTGTCAGGTATTCATCTCTGTGCTCTGTTTTTTTTTTATCACTGCTCATGTAAATACTCTGTACGTTAGAATACTTGTTTGACGTACCAGGGAAACTGCAGTTTAATGAAAAAAGAGCGCGTCCTCTTTCTCTAGAGTCTGTATCTCTCTTTTCTTCCTCATTTCCTCAGTGGGTTTACATCAGCCTACACACACTCAAACACACGTCCAGAACACACACAAACATCATTGGTTTGTGGTTTAGTGTTTACCACAGGGTGTAGTCACTTTGGCTAAATCTTTAAAAAAAAACTTTCTATATGGCATTTTTCTTACAGCGACAAAAAGTTTCTCTTCTGTAGCTTTTGTTTTCTTTGCAAACCAAACATTTGCTTTTCTTGCCACCAGTCAGTTTGTAGTACTGTTTGAATTGCTTCTACAAAATAAAATTTAAAAAAAACATTAGTTTTGCAACAGTTCTCTATTTACCGAAAATAATGTTCAAGGTCAGCGGTCTCACCCATCCTTCATTGTTTTGCACAAACATGCACCTGACAGGATGTGGCCAATGGCAAATACAAGTTATTCGTGTTACTGTAAACAGATATTTTCACTCATATGAACGTAGCTTAGCTTTAGGAATCAGAATTAGATTATCAAATATAAAAGCACTGCCAAAGATTTTTTTGAATTTTACCTTAGTTTTTTTTCTGTGGCTTCCTTAGGCTTTAAAAAAGACAATAAATGAACATATTAAATTTGACTTAATGTTGTGCAAATTATAGTTACTAGTTGTCAGCTGCATTGATTGAATGGGGTATATTGAAGAGGGTGTACAAGAATTTTGAATGCATGGTTTCAATGTTTGCCCCTCCCCCATAGGGCATGCTACACATGCCGTTTACAGTTACAGTTTATTTATATTGCATTACATATTACATTATTACATCATAAAAATTACATTTAAGACTGACAGGTGCCTTTGGATATAAGAGAATAAGCCAACAAATGTGAAATCCTGGTCTTAGCAGTGAACTGGTCCTGACCCTCCCCTCAGCTTTTGACTCTTCTAATGCCGTAGTCGCTATAAATGAGCACAGCAGCACGAAACACAAAGTGGGGCTATTAAAATGACTCGGGTGAAAAACATTCTAAGACACTATTGGTTTTTTAAATCCTTTTTCCTTTTCACCGTTTGGTCAGAGACATTTCAAGGGTGAAGGTCTGACAGGTAACAGGAGTGCTGAGCCACCTTAGCTGATTAGATTTAGAGCTGTTCTAAAAATGTTCGATTTAATCCCAGCACCTTAGACCACAACAGAAACACTGAGGCCAACAACAGAGGGCTCTTAACATTGAACCGTTTAGGTGTTGATATTTCATAAGCCATATTAATTAAGCAGAACTGGTATATAAAACCTCAGCCCACAGAAGACCAGCTAGCATGTGCGTTTTAATGGCTAAAAAGTGTTACCTATGTGCAACCAGATGTTGTTAAATCCTTCACTGTATACTTCAAGTCCCTGTCACTGTTGTCGTAGGCTAGGTCAGCTGGGTACACACAGCACTACAGATCACAGTCATGGTTTGGAATGAGATCACAGTGATCCTGCAGGTGTGGCCCAATCAGCTCAAGCGTGGGTGGATGTTGGCGCTTGAACCTTTCACCTTAATGAATCGTTAATCCTTCCCAGACAACCCTCCCTCTGGGCAGGACGTCACCTTGTCCATTCAGCCACCTGTAAAATCTGACCCCAGATCAGTGACAGCTAAAAAAAGATCACTGGAACTATTTGTGTATTGTTTGCTGACTGTCTTAAAGAGATTGTTATAATCATTCTTAGTTCTGGTTTTATCACAGACCTAGTTCAGTGCAGACACATGGGACAAGGTGCAATGAAGTGATATAACATTATCGTCGTTATTACCATTATAAAAGGTCATTTTGAATGTTTTATTGTCTTGCGTTTAAGAGCCGGTGAAACAAATATTACAACATGAGATTTTTATATGAGGAACTCATTTTTTATGGCATTATGTCCTGTGGTGTTATGCTATGAATGGACTTGCTGTGTACTGTAGTATTCGACTCATTAATGTCCAGCAGTCACTGCCGTAGTTCATGCGCTGCTGATAAATAGCAGCATGAATGCGTTTTTGCCTCTTTCATGCAACAGCTCTCTTTAGTATCGGAAGTAGGAAACAATCACAGGAGTTCCAGTGGAAACTGGGCCCTGCTGCAGCACGTGGGGCCCATGTAGGGGACAAGACCTCACAGACTCACTGAGCTGCCACAGATAAGGCTTTGTCTCAGTTGGTGGGTGTACAACAAATGCTGGCATACACACAACAGTGTAGTGATCGAGTTTGACCGATCTTATATTTGCTTATATTTCTTAAATCATTCACTACTCTGAGCCAGTACTTGACAAACCTTCATCTGATCAAATACTTCGGGAGCTGATTTTTGACAAATTCTCGACCTCACTTTATATGTATTATATAGTATAGTATATAGTATATCTCTCTGTAATTTATTATTATTGACTCTGGTGTGGATATCGTAGTGACAAGACCTTTTAACTCAAGGAGTTAAACACTCCATGACAGTGACTGTAGTTTCTTTGTGTACTTCGGATTTTACATAATTGTTGGTAAACACAAAGCATGCAGCCTTCGTCCCTTCCCTCCCTCCATCCCCTGCAGGGGGTGCTGTGCAGTGCAATTTGAATACCGTTCATTAGTTGTCTGTCTTCTAGTAAATCTAATCCTGTAGACCTGTCATGTTTTTACGCTATGCCGAAACAAATACAATTTGAGACAGATATAAGAGAAGGAACCAAGCGACAAACACAGAGTGTGCAGTACATTTGTATTGTGTTAATACTTGAAATACCTCGAGACTCTTTGTTTGTAAACGCCTGACAAGTCTGTGATTGGATGATTGGGGAGTCCATCCACGTTGTCTTTCCTCTATTCCTCTATAGAGTGTATTTTAGTCAGTTTGCAAATGTAAAATGAGGAAGTAGGACTGTGTCGGAGGAACGAGTGCCAAAATAAGGATTTGATCAAAGTATTCCGTTCATTCATCTCAATAGTATTTGTGATAAAAGTCTGAACCAAACACAATATTTTATTGAAATCCCTAATTTTATTCTGATTGACTAAAAGTCCTACTGACGTCATTGGCACTAAGTCTTTGGTCAAAAGACTAAAACTAAGACTAAGTCAAAACTAAAGCTGTAATGCAACCATGTTCTGAGGCAGGAGGGCAACCCCCCATTTCGGATGTACAGTCTATGAAAAAGCCACCGAACACCCTCCATACTCGTGTGTGGGCGGTGAGTGTGGAGCCACGCCCCCACTGACGACGCCGCTGCCGCCGCTGCTGCCGCTGCTCTGGAGCCAGCCCCGCTTGTTCTTACCCAGCCAACAGCAGCAGCAGCAGCAGCAGCGTAGCGGGGCAGGAGTGTGATCGCTGTCCGGAGCGCATAGATGTGCAAAAGCCCTGGATTATCCGTGCTCTGGAGAGGCCAGAACCGACAACCGTGGAGGAGAGACTTTCTCTAGCCGCTGAAAGGGACCGAGCCTCGGTGGAAGCATGGCGGTAGAGGAGGAAGGTCTCCGGGTGTTCCAGAGCGTTAAAATAAAAATTGGTAAGAAAGAAGAAGAAAAAAATCCCTACCCCCCCACCCACCCACCCTGTGCGACCGCTTGAATGGATGGCTTGGCATTAACGGGCCGGACAGGCGCACCGTGTCGGCTGCAGCCCAGATGAGACTCAGATGTCTTTCATTATTCTGCTGTTTTCTTTTTTTTCCCCTCTCTCTTATTCAAATCACACGCCTGCTCTCAGACTCTGAAGCAGACACTGCTGCTCTGGAACTGGTAAAAGGAGAGATTTTACTGTGCTGTGGGAAACTATGGGTATTTGGCAGCTGGTACTGGGAGCAAAATGGTCTGTTGGAGGTCTGTACGCCACAGCGGGGGCTACATGACATGTATGAGAATGGCACGCGATACGTGGCGATATTGTTTATTATTGCCATAAATTACCATTGATGAACCGAAATATCGAAGTCTTTATGCTTTGTGTTCATAAGAACACGGAGCCAGAGCTCGGTCAGTTGATAAAGACGCTGGATATGAGTCGATTATTTCCATAATGGTTTTTCGTGTGGGTAGCTGGACATGGTGCTGGGCATCCGTTAGTATGTTTTCACAGAGTTTACAACAGTTTCCAGTCAGCTGTTGTATGTGGTGCCTGTGGAAACTGGAACCTGTATGGGCCACAGATACTGTATGTGGATTTAATACCAAATACAGGTTTTACAGTTGGGCCTGTGGAGTTTTGGGCTTTTATTACATCTAAAGAAAACATGACACTGACAGGCTGGTTATTTGGTGACTGGTTTTGACTGGTTTTATGTATTAAAATGCTATTGTGTTTTTATAAATCTTCATAAATGGCTCTTATTTCTGTAAATTTGGTCACTATTTTCATCTTCACCAATCAGGTGCCCGGGAAAAAGTTTGGGGGCCGTGGACCAGAAATGGTTGTATTCAAACTGTGGTGCATGTACCACTTTTGGTACCTGGTTAATCCTGAATATTGGTAGGATTAAGTGATGTTGAGGTCGCTGTTTTATATATTTTCACTGGCTTTTGTGTTTGTGTGTTTTAAGAATTGAATTTCCCTGGCCGTGGTAGTAATACTTCATTGTACGTACAGCTGGGCTCAGCATACTGCGCTCAGCTGTTGTATTTAAATATTGATCGTGCCGCTATTACTTTGAGACACTGTCTGTCTAAACATTTCAGAATATGAAATACTCTTCAATCCCCAGGGTGTTACAGGTGTATGTGTATTTTAAAGAAGTATAGTGTAAGAAAATGAACATTTAAAAATACATTATGAAAATATATAATCATAATCATTGCAAGGAAATACTGTATGTTGTGTGAAGTGAAAATATACTCTTGGCAGTTTAATGTACGTGACCAAAGTATTGCACAGATTAAATATGAATAATCTCACTATATAAGCTGACCATATACAGTACAGTACTACTGCCACAAAGTCAAGGTACTACAGTAGCTTAAAGTGTTCTAGGCCGCCTTGTTGGATTAAAGTGCTAAAATAAAAACATTCCAGCAACAGTAATATCATCACTGACATCATGACCCAACGAGACAACAAACACATACAACAGATCTGCTGCCGTGGCGTTTGTTTTGTCTGTGTTTATATTGCAGGGATGGTAAATATGTTAATGTAACCACAGTCTGCTCACATATGGCGAGGGGATTGTTGAAGCCGGGCAGCCAGCCATCTGATATTCAGACCTAAAGGCTCCGCAGATCCTTTCTCTGCACATTTCACATCAAGTAAACCTTTATTACACCTCAGCTGCAGCCAACCATTCATGTTATTACCCCCCCACCCCCTCCCCCTTCGTCCCCTCTCAATCTTTCTTCCTCTGTGTCTCTCACCCGCCTCCCTCTCCCCCAAACAGCTTTCTGCTTGACTGTCTAGCTATTGATTGTTAGCATTTCTATATTTAGGTCTCTCGCTGGTCTCCAGTGGGTACCCCTGGTTTGTAGCCAGCATGTGGTTCATGCATATCTTGTGAATAGAACCGCAGGGACGCTGTGAACAACAACCAGAAATGGTTCTTTGTTTTTTTTTCCTCTTTGCAGTCTAATTTTAAAATAATTATGCATAAATGACTCTTTGAACATTGAAAAAATCTGTGTCACAGACAGTAATTTGTGCTGTAAAATTTACATAATGGGATACAATTGGCAGATGTTCCGAATCAAACAGAATTATTTATAAACAAGAAAGCAGAAGTGGTTAATGAGCAAACTGGAATTTTGGGAGTTTTGTAAACATTTTTCTTGGTGTACTGAAAAAGTGAGGGCTGAAATTGTCCAAATGTTCTGATGGTGTCTTGTTTGAGGAGCTGTCTTTTGTCTGTGTCTGTTAGCCTCATCCAACTGGGCATGTTGGGATGGACGGTTGTGTCTGAGTAGGATCGTCATCGGGAACATTTTCACCGCAGCTCCCCCGAAGTTTGACCTATTGTTACATGTGTTACAAATACAGAGCGTGGAACTTTCTTGGCTCACTGTGAAGTTCTTCCAAGCTAATAATATGTTAGCTCCTGCTTGTGATTGTTAGCTCCTCTTCTGTTCGTTGTCCCAGAACACATACACAAAAACTGGAAATACACGTGCTGACTGGTTGGTCGACAAACAAACAGAAAAGTTGCTGACTAACCTGGCACTGAATGCTGTCCAATGGTTTTCTCGTACATTCTTTGCTCAAATGAAGTTAAGCTTCGTCCGTTCATCGGAAGTCCTTCAACATGTGATATGGAACGTTTGTGGACAATGTTATACTGTAGCTTCCAGTAAGACCTACTATTATTTAGCTGTTATAACAGCTGCGGTCCCCAACCTTTTTTGTACCAAGGACCAGTCGGCCACACCATCATTAAAGGATCATTACATTTTCAAAATAAAACTTTATTCTGTTTGTATCAGAGTAGGAATGACCTTTGACCTGTTGTTTTGAAACATTGACAGTGATCTTTGAACGACCAAAAGTAAAGGGATATGACTGGATTCTTTTTGAATTAAGTAAATTAGTAAAACTCAAGTACATTGTTTCACTGTGTCACACTGCAGCCCGGTACCAAATGACCGGTAGGTCCCTGGACCGGGTGTTGGGTACCCCTGTTCTACAGGGTCCATGTGGGCCATGTGTAAATGGTTGTTACATGGATAGTGGAGGTGTTAACCATGTGTGAATTCTGCTCGTTAATGTAGATAAAAGCAGAGTAAGTGAACATAACACACATTTTTACAGTGTTACACCAACCAGACTGAGACCCTGTTACACCGTGTTTACCAAACAAACACAGCAGAGCGTTAAACTAGAGTTTAAGTGGAGTAAAAACAAGGTCATTGTTCCTGAATGATAAACAAATGCGACGTTAATAGGCGCTCCACCTTTTATTGCTGGTAGTTTTCTGCTCTCTAGAAATGCAAATACAAGTGAAACTGTGTAAACATTACTACAGCATTGCTGTAAAAAATGTCCTAGAAATGAAAGTATAACCTCCAGTATTTACAATTTTGGAAATGTAAAAAAATATTCGTGATTATTCAACTGAAGCTGGAGAACCCAGACTTTTATATTTAAATTCTGTCATTTCTAAACTAAACCCTTGCAGCTTGACTTGTTATAATACTTCAGTTTTCTTTATCTTAGATAAACTAACATTTAATCAAAGGCTGTTTTTATTCTTATGTTCCTCAGTAGTACAAAAACAACATCACAGTATTTCCTGATTCTCTGTCACAGGAACAGCTCAATGATGACATAACCAGGCTAAAATTATAAAATACTTTTACTTGGAAAATACGTGTGAAACTCTACTCTGGCCCAAAAAACTTTAAAAATTAAATGTATCCTAAAAGAAGACATAGCTGGTCGGCTACTTAAATGAAGGTCTGTCTCCTGTGTTCCATAATTCACTTTCTCTTTTTAAACACAGAGAAGAATCAACCTGATGTTTTGAATCAGAGCTGACCCTAAACTTTCAGTCTACTCCATCAGTGTGACCAACGTTTTGCACTAACATGTAATCACTTGTTTTAATCTGCAAATTTGCAGAATACAAAACCAACATCGGGTTGTCGTCCACCTCCAGTATGTCGTTAAATTTGGTGCTTTCTCACTTCCACAGTTATTTTTATTTGGAACTGTCTCCTGTCTTTCTCACTGACATCTGGCACCAATATCATACTGGCTGTGTTGTCGGTTTGTTTTGACTCCAAACATGCAACAGAAGGGATGAGCAGAGGGGAAAAAATGAAAACAGACACTCTTAAGAACTGTGGGACGTTGAAGTGATTCTGGACTGCATAGAAAACAAACAGTTTGATTCACATTTAGTTTGAAATGGGAGGTTTTGGTTGAAGGTTTCAACTCCTGGTCTGGCTCTAAGTCCAGTCCTTGTGAATAATACGCTTCGACAGTCAACCAACGACAGAGACTTTATGACTTTACACTTATTACATTATTTTTTTTATTAAATCATTCACTAGCAGCGAGTTCATGTGAGTGGGTGAACATCTGGGGAACAGTCTTAAATATCAAATTTCTGTTCTAAGCAATAGAGATATTTTACTGACAAAAATGTAATGTAATGGAGCCCAGAAGTACCATGACCCTAACATGTAATTGTATAAAAAAGGTACAGTTAGCGCATATCACTTTAAGCCATATTCTCACTGGCTAAAAAGCCAGCTTGTCTCTGTCGTCATAGGGTTTATAAACCAATCAGAATGTGTTGAATTCACTCCTTCCAGCGACTCTCCTGTTTTGGCAGTCAGAGCACACTGCTACGACATGCTTTGTTTTATATCCGCTCACAAGTAAACAAAAGTATTTTTTTACCAGAACTCATAAGCAGTTCAAGTTCAAGTCTAATCTTTAAATGAAGTATCACACTGAGTTTTCATGATAATATTAATAATAATAATAAAGGGGACATTTACTTTGTGAGTCTTTGCAGTCGACACAGGCTACCACACCAGAGGTGCTTCAGGGATGCGTGGTTCCCCTGAGAATCGAAACCAGGACTCTCTGGTGGCACGTTGTATTTACATCTGTAGTTTAATACACAGTTGGGTAACTCTGACAGAAGGATAGAGCGAAAGCTGAGGCTGAGATGATTGGACATGTGCTGAGGGCAACTATTGGCCATTAGGGATGTAAAGATACACTCAACTCATGGTACAATTTTATCATGATTCTTTTGAGATCCAGACAAATTCTAATCAAATACAGTGACCCTTCATTTGTAAGAACTCTGTAAAATCCCATAAACTCAAATTGGTATTTGACTGACCTGGTTAACTGTCAATATATGAAACAACTAAATATATAATATAATATGAACTGGAAAGAGTTCCTTTCTTTACAGGAACACTGGAAAACACTGTTGGTGTCTGTGGAACAAGTTCTTCCCACGTTCTGTTTCGACACCTGAACGTCACTTAGGCTACGTAGGGACCTGACGTCTTGGTTTAATAGCAGGTCACAACCAATGTTTTTAGGCGCATACAAAGTATTGGGTTGTTGGGTTGGCATATACTGTATTTTCATGAGTACATGTACAAGTCTCTGAATGAAGTACCCTGTACTGTAGGTGCGTCCCTGCTGGGTGGTCTTTTCTTAAAGCCCAAACCTTTGACTTTCATCAGTCCCCGTTTGTCTTTACACCGTGTGTGCAGTCCAGTTCACACCCAGGGGTTACCTTAGCAACAGTCGTACTCGCTGTCAGTCCAGTAACCACGGAGCTCTTCACCTGGTAACGTCCGTGTTACCGCTGCCTCGTTACAACGCTGTCTTTTAGTACAAGGTTGCGGTTTTCTGATGACTCAGAGTTGAAGGCTAGCCACATATCTGTAACCGAGAGAATAAGAAGAAGGAGGAGGGAGGAAGAGAGGGAGGAAAGGAAGGACTGAGGGAGGGACAGGGGGCAGAGAACAAGGACAGAAGGAGACGTGAGTGATTATTGTTATGGTCCAGCAGGTGATGAGTAAACTCAGTCACCAGGAGAAGTTTGTGGTGGTTGGATAAGTAAGCCACAGGGCCTGAGTTCCTACTGTCTGGGGGAATACAGGAAACAGGAAACTACCCCCAATTCACTTCCTGATTGGCTGGAACAGACTACAAAAGAGTTGTGCTTTTTTTTCCGCCTGCGTGGAAACAAGTTAATACAAAGCAGATGTAGTCAGAGTCCGGGTGAGGGACAGAGGTGGCGTCTCACAGGCAGGAGGGGTCTGGGCCTTGTCTGTCAGCGCTGGGAGAGACGGTCCCAGAGACTCAGGGCCACAGCTGGAGTCTGGACTTTTGACCAAATCTACTACGACATATGGGTTCTGGTCTTCAGTCAGACTCTGATCTGGTCTTGAAAGAATTCTCAAACGCTTTGTATTCCATTAGGATTTATCAGTATTTGTGTGTGTGTGTGTGTAAAGCCAATGTGGTGATAGTGACACAGTAAAGAGCCGCTTTCTTTCCTTCACTGAAACCCTGTCAATACAAGATCCAGAGATTAGAATATGTTGAGATTCTGTTCAGTCTTTTCAGTCCGGACACTAAAGAATGTAAATATCTCACTCTGACATTTTAGCTCATGGTGTCACAGGAGCCACTGGTCCACTGATGCTGTTATTGTTATATACAAACACAGGTAGAGGTAACAACCACCAACTGGTGAGAGGAGCTGGAGATGCAAAAACAAGGGTATACTTGTAAATCAGTTGATCTTAAATGTTGATCGTACAGATTTTTGAGCTACTGAGCGCCACCAGAACAGGAGCGTCGCTCCCTATTTTCAAACAGCTCTTGAGGACTCAGCTATTTAGAGAGCACCTCCTGTCCTAGTACTTTACTGTGCTTTGTCTCCACCCTAGATAAGAAGATCCACTTTACTATGTAGGCTTCCAAGAGTTCCTTTGCGAAGCTCGATTGTTAATCCTGTCCTGACTTGGTGATGAATACCTCATCCACTCAGTTATTGACTTCTTGTCTTTAGAAGTTTGAGTCAAACCATCAGTTGATGACACAGATGGTTCTGGAAGCTCTACGTTTAACCGCCTCTCTCCTCAACTGCTCGTTGGACTTTTCCACTCTCAGGTTTACCAATCCAAAGAATCCCTGTTCTTGTTCAGGCCAAAGGTCAAAAACAAACAGCGAGCTTCACCTGAGGCTGTTGATTTTACTGCATTGATTTGAATTGTACTAGAAAGCCAGCTCTCTGGGAAGCAGTTTACTGTAAACGCGTTGACGCAGGACGTGCTTCGGTGCGTGAATCTGTCGGCCATGAGAGTAGAACCAGCATGCGTTCGGCCTTGATAAATACAGGGCGACGCAGCTCGCCCACACAGAGCTGCTCCTTCAGGATGTCCTTCACTCGTCTCAGTGGTCAGAGGAAGTCGGTGTGATTCCTCCCTGCGTTGACCTCTGTCTCCTGACAATGACATCATAGGGCAGCAGCATTATGGGAAAAAAAATTGAAACAATAACGGATATTTTAGTCAGTGATGAAATCACGATTGTTTAAAACGAGTTCTCATCAACTCTGGAAACTCAGTACGTGTACAGTCTGATAGAGTTTCCTTTTTGTTGAAAATTCCCAGAAAACTGAAAGAAAAAATTTGGAAAATAGAAAAAACAAAAAAGGAAACATGTACTTCCTAAATATCTTTAAAACAAACCTAATAAAAAGTACAATATTTATAAAAAAAAGAAAACAAAGAATATACAATACAACATAAGTATAATATAATAGAATACCAATAAAAAATAATAGAAAGGTTAAACCATTGATCATGTGGTTAATAATAATAATAATAATAGTTTTTTATGATGTGGGAAAAGAAATTCAAATTTTTACAGTAACGTTTTTCTGATTGGTTGAAAAATCGATAATCAAATTTAGTTATCAATATATATATTTGATTAGTTGCACAGCCTTATGACATAACCACAAATAAAACTGAATACGAACAAAATGGACAAAAAAAGTGAATAAAGTTTTTGAGAGCAGGTGTAAGTATGTGTAGCATTTGTAATTTAAAAATATGAAATCTATCTTCTTCAGCTTCAATAACCTCAGACCATTCTCATCATTGAATTATTTTGAAACTGGAAACATAAATGACTATTAATAAAATAACATTGCATAACAGCATTCCACACAGAATGGGAAGTAAAAGTTCACAGTTGTCTGTCTGAGCAGTGAAATCTACAAACACAATCTTTGTTGTTGTTACAACTTCTACAACAGAGCAGCTGAAATCTGTTCAATCTGAGTCCAGTTTCAATCTGTCCAGCACCGTGTTTTGTCACCACGCCTTAGTGGACACTCTTTGTACTGCACTGACTCTTGATCCACACATTTCCAGTTTCCAATTAACCTGTTAATTAAGGCTCCTGTCATGTGATACCTGCTCCTGTCCAGTGTGTAGCAGGTCCAGATACCTGTGTTTGTTTTGAATTTAGATCGGGGTGTCAAACATTTAGCTCTTGGGCCAAAACCAACCCGCTTAGAGTGTCAGTCTGGCCCTCTTGATGAATTGATAACCAACATAAGTTTGAGCCCCGGTCCAGATCCAAACCTGTTGATGATCTTCAATCATTTGAAAAGGTTTTCAGACCAGTTTGGTTACAAATGTGACGTTTCATTTCGGAGAGTTAAATATAAAAAAACATGATCCAATCAAAGGTCAAGGGTCACACAGATATGATGATGAAACTGTTCACAGCTGTTGGAGACACAGAGACCAGTCTGAACTGGTGTTAATTTCTGGAAATGAGAACGTGTCTCTTAGAAGCACTTCACTGACCCTCGTATGGGTTTGTACCTCAAACCATGGTCTGGGCACCGTTGCCGGTCCATAGGTCATTTGGTACCGGGACGCAGGAAAAAATGTACTTCAGTTTTACTAATTTACTTCATTCTAAAAGAATCCCGTCATATCCCTTTACTGTTTTCATTCAAGGAAATTTTTTTGTTTGAATTCAGTCTTTGTTCTGTTGTCACTTCATGTCCAAACATTACTGTCGCTGAGGCTCGACTCACTCCACTTCCTGTGGTTGTGGTTGGTCTCAGATCTCCCCACAGTGGTGAGCCAGGCCTGTTCTTCAGTTAGAGGCTGCGGAGAAGAAGCCAACCTTCTTTTATCGCTGCATTTTAATGTAATGTTCCTTGAAAGTCAAACTTGTTTTCCAGGAACAGCCCTAAAGCAGTCAGATAGTTAAACCTAGTTAAGCTTAAACTACATCCTGCCCCAAAAGTACACACAGTACACAACAGTCTACCGAAATGCCTGCGTTTGACTGGGCCTCAGTGGTCGAACCCTAAACATGGTTGATGAGGGTCGATGATATTATGATGATATTAGATTTGATATTTAGTTAATGATATTTTGACCAAACAGGACTGGGAGTTTTTTATGTGCTGTATGTACCAGTATCTACACCTGGTGTTGGACAGTTATTTTATCTTTTAATTTTACTATTCAGTATCTACACCTGGTGTAGGACAGTTATTTTATCTTTTAATTTTACATCAGGACTAACGGACGTGTGTGAACATTAGCTCTGGACGTCTGTGGACACAGCGTGGGTTTGATCAGTAACCAAACACTGGTTTGAGCTGCACGGCTCAAACGTCTGCGTTTGTTTTTCTATTTCATGTTGTTCCGTTCCTGCCGCTGTGACTGTGTGGAAAGAACCTTCAGCAGACTAACTGGTTTCACCGTCTGTTTAGGTCCAGCAACACTTCACTGACAAGTGACTAATAAACCAAAACAAGTGCCAAACCAAAACAATCATCCTCAGTCCACGGGGTTGGAAATTCACTTTTTAACCCTTTCACGTTGTTTTTTATCTGTCACTGTAGATGGTGTAACTGAACATCTAACAGTTATCAAACAGACTCCTTATCAATCCACATTGGGTCAGGAAATAGAACACAGTACAAATGTAATGTAAATTCTGCGTTAACATTTGAAACAACACGGAGAAAAACATTTCTTTGCAATTAAGGCGTTACCATAACATGGACCACCAGTCATTAACTTCAGACTGCAGCGGCCTCCACGCCATGTTGTTAACACTAGAACAAGTGAGTGGGCATGCCTGTGATGTCAACACGCAAATACGACCGAATTTGCACGTGTCCTTCGGCGAGCAGACTGACAAATCCAAAGAATTGGACCACAGGTTCTCAGCCAGAACCAGTTCTCAACAAAGACCAGTTCTCAATCCCTATGTAAATGAAAATACTGAATTATAAAAATAGAAGCATCAATGACTCAAGGTTTCGTTAGCATTTTTCTCAGCGTGAGAAGATTCTCACGCTGCTCAGGAAACTAATACTGAAACTGAAATTAACAACTGTCCTACAATTTCCTTAAATATTGGTATAACATGTCAGGCTCACCTCACATCTGAGATATATATATATATATATATATATATATATATATATATATATTGTTCTTAATCTCATTCTTAATCTCACACTTATAATATTGTGATAAAACTTTGTATCAGATCACAGTGTGTGTGACGACACTGTGGATCATGACTTCCGTCAAACTCTAATCTGATTGAGTGACTTGAGAAAGGAAGTCAGAGAAGAAAAGAAGGAAAAGAAAAGGAGGAGGGGGTGGAAGGAGTGTCAACGTTTCTGTTGACGTCGACAGCAGTGAAGCAACAAAGAACACAAACACCAGAAAAAGACAAAAATAAAATAAAATAAACTGGGATTTGAGTCAGTGGACAAACAGCTGTGATGTCAACATGACATCATTGAACACAGCACTAACAGCTGGACAGAGTTTTGGAACGCTGTTCTCAAGGAGAATGTTACCTGCTCACATTTCCTGACCCTGAAGACTGTGACGGTGGTTTGTGGTGGCTTCACTGAAGACTAATCTCCAACCTTAGAAACCAAACGTTGGATTACCCTGTGTTTCTGACCTTGGCAGAACTTGAGTTTGGGGAGAGTCCTTCTAATGACCCACCATGAGTGTGCTCCGGTACACAAGGCAGGGTCCAAAAAGACATGGTTGGCTGGCTTTGGTCTGTAATAAGTGACTGGCCCACACAGAGGTCTGACCTTCAGACATCAAGGTCAAACACCTTTAGGACATCGTGGATTAGAGACTTGTTCTCTGAAAGTACAAAGTTTTAAAAAACTATCGCTCACCGCTTTATCTGGTTAGTTCAATGTACCATCTAGGAATCTTCTCTTCTACTCCTCCTTGTTCTCCAACGTTCCCACCTTCTCTTCTCAGCCTTAGCTGTCCATCTGATCTACGACCCCATCATCACTGTCACTCAGTGCTGCCCCATGATGGACAACATCATAGTCAGGATTGTTTTGGTCAGTATTGAAATCACAAATATTTAACGCAATTAGTCCCTGACTCCGGAAACACCTGTGCGTAATCTGACAGACGGGTGAGGAAAATGGGGGTTGGTTAGCGTAGCTCAGCTACTGGCTTGTTTTTAAAATTGTTACCATTTCTATTCAGAGATGTTAAAATCCCATGGGGAAAATGAGAAAATACAAACAGGGGGCAGTGTAACTGACCTTAAACAGATCACCCTTCATTTGCTGTGGTCCGTTCTAGGTGACTGTGTAAAAAAAAAAAAGTTTCTGACTTGGTTTTGGTTTCATTTCTTTTAGTAACTGCACTCACACACAGAATGTAAACGTGAAGTGTACGTCTTTTCCTTCCTTTTTTTAAACTCTGTCTCACTCTCACTCTTACACGCAGCTCTGTTTTGGACCCAGTAAAAATTCCTTTCTCCTCATCTCATTTCCTGTCGCAGTCCTCTCCAACGTTAACCACTCTTTTTGGCCCGCGGCCCGTTTGTCTCACTCTCTCTGGTTGCGTCTCACACACACACACACACACACACACACACACACATACATCCACTTCTTCTCACAGCCACTGGAAGTATTCTGGCAGAGTATTCTCAAACGTGTTATCGTTGAACATTACCAGTCTGGGCTGTAGCTCTCACTGTGTGACAGTGTGACTGAAACAGCAGAGGAGGAACAGGAACAGAGGAACACCTTCTCTGCTTCCACTCTTCCATGTCTCCTTGTGTTTTAGGAATTAGACTGAGGAGCAGACAGTGTTGTTGATGATTGGATTTATTTACTGATTTTCTGTTGATGTTCACACTCACAGTTATGGACGCAGATCTGTCCTCAGTTTTTTCTCTCCGGCTCTTCTCGTTGGCTCCTCAGTCTTTGGTCTTAATTACATGCACATGCTGCGAGTCAAAATGACTTAACGCTGTGTTTTATAGCAGGAATATTAGGGCTAAATATTCCACATGGCCAGTGAAGTTTGACGACGAGAGATTTATCTATCTATCTAGTTAGCTGGCTACCTAGCTACCTAGCTAGCTTGCTACATATCTCGATAGATAGACAGATATCTAGCCATCCATCTATTTGTTTCCATCAGAGATTTCCTTCTCTGTACATTTCTAGAGGATGACCTTTGACACCAGGCCTGAAATCTTTTTTTTTTGTTCTTTCAGTTTTGGAGATGAAGACATTTTTTGTAAAAATATTTTGACTCTTTGTTTTATTTTAATTTTCATGTTTGCTTAGGTATAATTATGTTTTTTTTTAAGGTGTTGTTTATTCTGGTTAAATGTGTCATAGCACAGCTCACTGCTGGATCTAATGATCTAATGATAAACCTTTTAGAACCTTTTCACACATTTGCTCCGAAACACCCAACAAGTTTGTCAGTTATTCACATTGAAACCTAAGACAATTTTCCAAATCGTCCTTTTTTCTGAAACAGGAAGCTGCGTGGCGTCACCTCTGTGCTAACGTCTGCTGCCGGAGCGTTACACAAGGTCTTAGTTTTCATCTGTCAGTCCAAGAAACAGAACAGGAAAATATCAGCAAATATCATGTGTCTGAGATCAGTGAAGGGAACTGTTTCCCCAACAGTTATCAGGTACCTGTTACCGATGACATGTTTGAATCTGACCTGACGGGTTGTTTTCACTGCAAACATTCTGATGATTTGGATTTTCCTTCAGTGACTCGGACACGAAGGCAGTGTTTTTAAGGTTCGGGTTCTGAGATGCAGAGTTTGAAAATACGAGACTTTGTGGCAGAGGAAGACTTTTAGAGTGTGCTGCATTGGAATCAGCTGATTGGGGGAGGGGTGGGGGCAATGTGAAAAATCTGAGAAAGTGCAAAGAGAGGGAAGAAAAAGGAGAGGAGGTGGAGTCGGAGTAGAGGGACGAAGAGCAGTGAAAACAACAGAAGGATTTCCCCTGTGGCGTGTCAGAGTACTTATTGAAGTGTAACAGTACTACAACAGTACTGCATTGGGGTGTAAGAAAATATCGATACACTGAAATATTTTGGAATTTTCATTTCACGATACGGTATCGATATTCTACAGCACTATACGATTTTTTTATCATTAACAATTAAATGGCGTTGGTTCATTTTCTGTTGCATTTAAACGTATTAGTATTTGAAACTTTGAGTCAGACAATTCTTTTTTCATTTGTTTATCCAAAAAAACTGCATTTATTCCAAATGTCGATCCCTCCGTTCCAGTGTTAGTAACCTGAGGGGACAGCATTGTGTCTTTACTATGATTTGAATATATGATATGAAAAAAATCAATATATCGTTGTACCTGCAGTATTGCAGTATATCGCGATATATTGTACCATTGCTCCTGTATCGTGATACGTATCGCATCGCCAGGTTTTTGCCAAAACACAGACCTTATACTGCAACAGAAGCAGGTTTAAGGTTTTTGGTACTTGGTCAAAAATTTAATTATATTTCAAAAAGATTTTTTTTTTAAATAATGTTTCCTGGGTTTTACATGAATTGAAACCAAATAATTCAATTCATGAAAAGACTTTCATGTTTCTTGTCAACCGTGGTTCGGCTCAGTCTAAGACCTGACTCAGCTCCTCATCCTGTTGGTGTGATTGTTTTATTTTTTTAATAACAGTTGTATCTGATGAGGTCTAACAGGTTACACAGAGAGTTGGCACCAGGACGTGTTTATACACTATAATTTGAGTCAATCAACAGACACACACACACACACACAAGGAATGTGATGAAAAACTCGTGAATGAAATGAAAAACAGGAAGTTTTGTTTGACAGTATATTTAGGGAAACATTACACAGAAGAAAACACAGACGTCAGAACAGAACTTTGACTTGTGGATAAGGACGTGGGTTCCTTCAGGGTTCTAGACCGTTGGTTTTGGAGGTTTGAGGTGGAACCACATCTGAACACACTCCAATATATCATAAAAAATTATATATTTTTATATATTTAAATATATGTATATATATATATACATATATTTAAATATATAAAAATATATAATTTTTTATGATATATTGGAGTGTGTTCAGATGTGGTTCCACCTCAAACCTCCATATCTAAGTATTTATATGTATACATACATACATATATATTTAAAAAATATATTTTAATATACTGCTCCTGCAGGACTACAGTAGAGCGCCACCTGTGTTGTTTTGTTGTGCGTGCACGTGTTGTCGTCTGTGTGGGCGGTCACAGCACATTCCTGTCAAAGGCAGTTCTGTCGATCACACGTTTGATCAACAGAGCTTTGGCAGGATGTTCAGGAAATGTCCCACACACACTGTCCTCCGTTCACAGATGTGACGAGACACACACAGTGTTGATAGATGAACCATTGACTGTTAAGGTTATATATTTAATAATGTCAACTTTGAATCAATACTTTTTGTTGCAGAGCAGTAAATTGTCCGGTGGTAGAAAAATGATTGAGAAAAGTGTTGATCTGTTAGAGTGCAGAGTGGAGAGGTTACAGGTACGAGTCTTGAAATAACTTAATCACTGTTTCCTTCAATACTGCCCTCTATTGAAACAATGTTGTGTAATATTGTCATTCAGTGTGCAATGAGGGAGATGTTTGAGAAACCTGGTTGTGTCAGTAACGGTTGTACAGTGACAATTCAGGCCGTACAAATGTCTGGATTATTAACCTCTGTGTCGCGTTTCTTCACAGCAGTGACGTCTGTATTCACACCTCACTCACTCTCTTCTCCACCTACAGGAGAAGCCAAGAACATCCCTCCTTACCCGGGGCCGAACAGGATGAGGGACTGTTACTGCACCGTCAACCTGGACCAAGAGGAGGTCTTCAGGACCAAGATTATCGAGAAATCTCTCTGGTATGCTGGCAGACGCAAGATTTTTTTTTTGAGGTTGTCTCGCGTCATGTTTCCCAGAAGTTTACGAATAATGTCTGTTGACTTGGGTCGCAAAGGTTTGTGACTTTTAAAATATAGGTCCCCAGAAAAAAACTTTTTTTGGGCTGGAAAATGCATATTTTATCATGAAAATAATGGAATTTTGTGATGGAACGGATATCTGCAATAAAAAAAATACATTTAAAATATTAAAAACCAGCAATGTACTGAGGACACGACAGCCGAACCACGATACAATTAGGGACTATATATATATATATATATATATTCAAAAACACAAAAATATTGAACCTTTATGGTTGATATTGTTCATTTTCATAAGGGTGACAGTATACCAGCTATATAGTTCATAATAGAAATTTGTAAACTAGATCACGTCCACCAGACTTTATTTTTAAGACAGTATAAATACTATATTCAGAATTTCGTGCGTTTTCCTGC
>NC_024311.1:8109509-8143138 GCF_000523025.1 Cynoglossus semilaevis | reverse complement strand
TATACATATATATATATATATATATACACATATATATACATATACATATATATATATATACACATATATATACATACACATACATATACATAGATATCTTTTTATATATATTTATGTATATAAATATACGCCGAAGGGATGGTGTGATGAATTTTGACTACTCCTCCGTTCACACGCTGTGTTTATCTATGAATGAATAAATGAAGAAAATTAAAATGTAACCACACCCTGCACTAGCTCTCATTCACACACACACACACACACGGATACATGTAGCTCTGTTCACTCAGCATGACAGGCTTTCAAGTGTTTGGTTGCGTCTCAGTGCACATGAGTTGGCAGGGTGGAGGAAAACGGTCAGTGATGGAGAAAACAGTTCAGGTGGAACTGTTAGTGAGAGAACAGAGAGCTGAAGGAAGGAGCTGGAAGCGACACACGCTGGGGACCAGGTGGGGACCAGGTGGAGACCAGGACATTTGTCAGTGGTTCATAGTAAATCTGACCAGTAGAACTGAGTTTTATGACTTTATTATTATGCACTTCAACCTTCATCCAAAAAAACAAACCTCAATGAACTCTATACGGGCGCAGTGTGCGCGCGGGGTGGAGCGGG
This sequence comes from Cynoglossus semilaevis, assembly GCF_000523025.1. NCBI lineage: Eukaryota > Metazoa > Chordata > Actinopteri > Pleuronectiformes > Cynoglossidae > Cynoglossus > Cynoglossus semilaevis. The sequence continues at coordinate 8,142,525 of NC_024311.1, read as the reverse complement.
TGTGGGCGGGGGGGGCAGTACTGGACCACTGGTGCAGTAGACACAGTCAATTAAACATGGTCTGTTCAGGTAAAGCGTAGTTTTCTGGTATTTGCTTGTACCCGCAGTACTTCTTCACAGTCACTACAAAATACCCCCAAAAATATTCTAAAGAAAAAGAAACCTGGTGCCTGTTGGTGTTGTTTACAACTGCCACTGTGCCCCAGGCTGCCCCAGTGACAGAACTAGTTGTTGGCCTCGTCCCCCGGGGCGGCGCTCATGAGCCTCTCATTGCTGCAGTAGGTGAGGCAGTTGTTGAACCGTCAACCAGTGGATACAAACGAGCTCATTGTTGAAGACACACATCCGGAGAGTTCACACTGTTATGGCCCAACACACACACACACACACACACACACACACACACACACACACACACACAGCTCTTCATGTGTGTTGGCCAATCATTGTCAGATTTTAAGGTGACAGTTATATTTAGTTTAGTTTCCTGATCAGTGGGAGCTGAGCTGCCACACAGAGACACTGATCAGTCTGTTGGTGTTGCCGGTTCAAATCCCAGCAGCAGCACTGTGGCGTGTTGACCACACATGTGGCCCACTGCTCCTGTGTCCCAGATGGGTCAGAGAGAGTGGACTAATGTTGTCTCTGTGTATTAGTGTAGGTGACATACTGTAGAGTCTAAAACTGTAACAACCTGCTGTGACCACTGACCAGTCGACTGACCATGTCTCCCCCCCCCACCCAGTCCCTTCTACGGCGAGGACTTTTACTGTGAGATTCCACGCAGCTTCAGACACCTCTCCTTCTACATCTTTGACAGGGACGTTTTCAGGAGGGACTCCAGCATCGGTGAGTATGATGTGCATATATATATATATATATAAAATATATATATAGAAATATATATACACACACATATATAGATACATATACACATATTCATATATATACATATACACATTATATAGACATATTTATATACGTATATATAGACATATATAAACATATATATGCATATATATAAATACATATATCTATATATATACATATATATGTATATATGTATATATATACAAATATATACATATATATGTGTATATGGATGATACAAGGGTAAATACCCTTGAAGTTGCTCTCAGTTTCGAGAAGGTCGGCGACCCCTGGTCCACAGGGTGTGGCTGATAAATGTTGAGGTGTCTGGGTGTGTACTATAGAGCAATGGTTCTGGTTGCAGTTGTGGTTGCAGTGTTTTGTACACACAATCGGAATAATGTTTAAGGTGTGAATATCTGAAGGATCAATATTTGTGTGTGTGGGCGGCGGGGGGGGGGGGGGGGGGGGCCTGGGTGTAACTTAGTTTCAGGACAGATATAACTGGGTGACTTCAAGGCCAATGGTACTGATTTACAGGAAGGCTGAGGTTTTTTGAACTCATTCTTTGTTCCGTGTGTGTGTGTGTGTGTGTGTGTGTAAAGGCAAGGTTGCTGTGAAGAAGGAGGATCTGCAAAAATATCACGGCAAAGACACCTGGTTTCAGCTGCAGCCTGTCAGCGCTGACTCAGAGGTGCAGGTGAGTACAGATGACAAGTACACACACACACACACACACACACACACACACACAGTACTGCTACTGTACTTCACAACACTTTTTTTAAACATCATTATGTTCATTCCATTTCTAATATTCAGGACTCTGGTGTTACAGTAACATTCAGACTGTGGAGCTTCTTTCAGAACATGATTTCTAAACGTTTGTTCCTCATTTTTGTTGCATTAAAATGAATTACTCCAGTTGTTCTCACGATCGTCTACATCACGTGTCGAACTCAAGGCCCGGGGGCCAAATGCGGCCCGCCAAGCCACATTTGGAGAAATTAAACGTTTTTTAATTGCACTGCAATGAACAATATTTGTAGCTTAAATAAATAATAATCAATTTCAGAAACCTGTATTAGTCTGTTATGGAGGAGCTACGGACCAGTGACGGATCATTAGATTAAAAAAAACATCTTTTAGACTCTATTCTGTTTGTCTCAGAGTCTGAATGGATTTTCTTTGAATGAAGTTAATTAGTAAAAATGTGTCCATGGTACCAAATGACCTGTGGACCGTGACTGGTCCGCGCACCCCTGATTGATACAGTGTTCCATTTATAACCCTCCCTTCAAGGGGAACTGTTCTGCTGATGTGGCCCCCGGTGAAAATGAGTTTGACACCCCCGGTCTACATGTTCCTGCCTGTCGAAGTGGAATAAAAATCCATTCTGATTAATGCCACCAATTAATCACAGCCTTTAACGAGTTACAAAAAACGTTTCAACATTTGAAGTAACTTCATTCAAACACCAGAGACAGAGAGAGAGAGAGGACATCAGCAGACAGAGGGGTGTGTGCAGCCCTGCAGCGGGAGTCAGACACAGAGACACATTCATGTGAGGAGCCGGGTGAGGAAGGATGTGAGAGAGAGTGACGGGGGGGGGGGGGGGGGGGGGGGGGGAGAAGAGAGGGAGAAGGATCAAATGAAGTTGGAAGATAGAGTGTTTCTCTCTTCTCCCTTCAAATAGAGGACTCATTGTTTGACCTGTGTGCACATGCCTCTGTGTGTGTGTGTGTGTGTGTGTGTGTGTGTGTTCCCTCGGCTTGAATTGGCCAGTGACAGCGACGCCTGTGCGTTTGCATACTGATGCTGCAAATGCATGGAGATTTTTGTGGACAGCTGCAACGCAACCCTGTAAATCAGGGTGCCAAACACCCGGCCTGCAGGCCACGTCTGGGCCACCCGACCCCTCCTCCATCTGGTCCGTAACTAGATGTCAACAAACAGATTTTGTTTTCAATTACTGTGGATGAGGGACAGGGTTAGGTTATTGCAGGTATTTAAATTTCAAGGTTTAACAAAGTTACTCAGGACGTGTACGTCCACGCAGTACCCAGTATTTAAAATACACCAAAATGGCTTCACGTGTTCGCGCAGTGACCTGACGCTCTCTGTGTTTTTTTTTTTTGGTCAGTGTGTCTGGACACTGACCAGACTGTTGGTATGATGTGATGCAACAACAACGTATTTCCTGTCTGTGTGTGTGTGTGTTGTACAGGGGAAAGTGCACCTGGAGCTGCGTCTGAGTGAAGTCATCACAGACAGTGGAGTCATCAGCCATAAGCTAGCTACACGGTGAGGTCACACACACACACACACACACACACACACACACACACACCCAATGATCATTCCAGCAGGGTCATATGACCACATATGTTCTGTCTGTGGTTATAAAATCTGAAGTGGTCTTTTATGGCAATTTAACTAATATTATATTATATTATAATCTGTAAGAATCGTTATTGGTTATTCCTCCGATAATGAAAACACAGTGCCTGGATTTCGCCAGATGATGTGTGTCCTAAAAATAGTTCTGGGGAAAAACAGCTGCATAATGAAGTGAAAGTCAATAGATGGCAGCATTGCAGCTCATTTAATTAATTTATTACTCACAAAGTACAGATAAATAAAGCAATTATTGCTATGCTAATTTTTGGAATCGGAAATTAAGTGTTTGAATAATATCAGCATATCCGATATTGGCAAAAAGTTAATATCGGACGTCCCTAATTATATCATATTATCGGTCCACAGTCCTCACTGTTTGTCTGTTGTGTCTTTGATCCATGTTTTCATGGTTCCTGTCTGATTAAGTTTGTTTGGACAGTACAGGGGTCAACATGAGGTCAACATGAGGTCAACATGAGGTCAACATGAGGTCAACCTGGCAGTGTAATTAGACTAACAGATGTCAATGTCCCTGATGGACAAAAAGTCAGAGACATTGTCTGAACAGTTTTTTTTTTTTCAAACGCTTCCTTTTTTTTCCTCTGTCTTTTTAAATGACTTTAAATGTCTCATGAGGAAACTCAGGATGAGAAATTTAAAATCCCTGACCAGAGAATCAGAGAAGTGACTCCAAAACTAGTTACTTCAATAAACAATAAACAACTAGTTTATTTACAGCGTCTACGATTAGTCCGGTCGTTTCTTTTAACTGCAACGACTTTTTCTTCAAACTGTATATTTTTTATCCGGTGCAGGAATAAAGAAGTAGTTCCTGGTGAGCGTCAGCTCAGACCCAGATCAGTGTGCAGCTCCTCTCTGCCGTCTGCTCCTTCAGACGACTCGGAGAGACGCTGACGTCTGGGTTCTAGGCCAAGCTGGGGTTACATAAACAGGCTTACTGGACAGGAAGTGCTGCGGCATTAGTGACGCTTGACCCAGCCCTTTCCTTCAGTCCATGTTAGGAACTTGTGTGTGTATATGTGTGTGCGCGCAGCTGCATGCATCACAGTGACACACAGGAAATGGTTTGACCTGCTGACTGTCCTGCCCCCTGTTGGTGCCTAATCCCCAGGTGTCGTTGAGCAGAGTGAGGCGTGAATCAATCAACGCTCTGTCAAATCTTCTGGTTCTGTATGAATGACATTTTGATGACAAGGTTTTGTGTTTTAGTTTTAAAGATACAAAAATATTTAACAGAAACACAAATACAGGCGACTCGTATTTATATCGACACATCGGTGCAAACAACAAGCCTAATTATAGAAAGAAGGAAACAAGTTTTCAGAATGTTTGCAAATGAAGACAGTGTTTCTCAAAGTGGGAGGCGGGGTTCCCTCAGGGGGCACAGAGCTGTTGAACCAGGGCAAATACATCTCAGTGTCAATATTGTTTTTAATTGTGTCACATTCGTTTGTTCAATGTTAATAGCGTCTTGTTAGGAACGACAGTGAAACAGATGCCAAAGGGGGGCGCTGCAGAAAACATTTGTGAAACTGAAGCTGATATTCAAACTGCTGTTCTCGCTCTGTGTGTGTGTGTGTGTGTGTGTGTGTGTGTGTGTGTGTGACCAGAGTGCTGGAGTGCCAGGGTCTGCCAATCGTCAATGGCCAATGTGATCCCTACGCCGCCGTCTCCTTACTGGGACCATCCAGGTCAGGTTTTTTCCAGATCCATTCCACAGCTCTGTGTTTCTGTGTCTAACATGTGGTCAACACGTGGTTCTCACCTCCTCTGGTTCACGGTCTCTGCAGATCAGATGCCAAGAAGACCAAGGTGAAGAGGAAAACCAACAACCCACAGTTTGAGGAGACCTTTTATTTTGAGGTACATTTACCCTTCTAATGTTGGGAGGTCGGGGTCGGGGTCGGGGAGGGACATGAGGTGAGGGCTGGAGCCAAGTCAACCAAGCAGGAGCTCACATTAATTGTCATATTTTTGTTTTCCAAACCTGATCCAAGTCTGAGACAGATACTGGTCCCAGACCGACATCCTGGTCCCAGACCGACATCCTGGTCCGAGTTTGTTTGATCTAATCCTGTAAATCAATTAATCTATTGAACCTTAATCAGGTTATTGAGTGTTCTTCAATAACTAGAGATGTCCGATATTAGCTTTTTGCCGATATCCAATATGCTGATATTGTCAAAACACATCCCTATCAATAACCTTTATCCTACTACCAAACACATGTTCACTATGATTGGACCTCCATGTAGATGTCCCACCTTCTGACTAAAAAAACTAGCTCTGATTGGACGTTCTCCCTAAAAGAACCTTTTGTATGTCTTTTTTTTTTTTTTTTTTGATGACTAATGCCTTTTCTTCTTTGACAAAAATTCCAAAAGTCAAATGTTTGAGCAGCCAGCTGTTCTGTCCAACAGGAATGTTGGGTTCTAAAGTTCTACAGAGGAACCTTCCAGAACATACTGCAGCCTAGTACATACAGTTCATACATACAATTGAATGTCTTTCACGGTGACCCGTCTAAGCCTGGCTCAGCAGCACTGCTGGGCTTTGACATTTTTCCTTGGCCCCTCCCTGTGGCCCCTGGGAACTCTGCAGGACAACAGTATGATTGATTCAGACAAAGGACAGAACAATCTGGCCCATTTATTTGTGCCGGACGAGTCCATCTCATGTCTGGTCTACTTTAGTGGCTCTGCCCTGCGCCCTCGTCACACTCGCAGCACAGCGCCGTTCATCAGGCTGCCGTCATGTGATCGTCCTCACGGTCGTCGCTGCTCCGTTTAAACTACATGGTTTTTGGATTTTTTTTTTTTTTTTGGAAAAGTTAAAGGCACTGTTTCAGCAGTCTTAGTAGAACTTTGACCTAAAAGAATTCTTCTTTATTCTCACGTCAGCTCCTGCGCGTGAGTGTGAGCTCCCTCTCCTGTTCACAGACACAAAACACATGAGCGTAGAGCAGTCCTAGGAACTGTTATGGAGATCAGAGTGGGAACCCTGATGTTTTAAATGAAAGTTTTCTTTTTCAGGTGACGCGACCTTTAAGTTACACAAAGCGGCAGTTTGACGTTGAAGAAGAGGATGTTGACAAACTGGCACTGAGGTGAGAAGGCGTGCTAACCGCTACATTATGAAATTAATGAAGAATTTTTTTTGGCTGTGGTGCAGCTGAAAATCAACAAAAAACAGTAAATTAGTAAAGGTCAGTAAAGTTTATTTGGATAATTTTAAAAGTAAAAATGTGTGAAAACCTCAAAAGAGTCCAGACTCCGGTCAGCTTCTGCTCCTGTGACCCCTTGACAAAAAGTCAACAAAAAGTTCTTTGTGACTAACTCACAGGTTCTGCTCCTGTGACCCCTTGACCTTTCAAAAAGTTCTTTGTGACTAACTCACAGACATAAACAGGACTCTCCAACTCTTTTAATTTAATCTCTGATGTATTTAACTCAGTTTAATAGATCTGGTGAGGAGGGGGCCATCCACCCCCCCCACTTTAGACAATAACGACTTCTAATCTAATCTAATCTAATCTGTTCTCACGTAATCCAGAGTGGATCTGTGGAATGCCAGCAACCTGAAGTTTGGAGATGAGTTCCTGGGAGGAGTCCGGGTTCCTCTGCGAGTCCTGGGTCAAGTTGGTGTTCATGATGCATGGTGAGAAAAACAACAACACTGGCAGAAAAATGGTTAAGTTATTAGATAACATTCCTCCACGATACGGCGTTGGTTTGAATCTTGTCTGGAACAGGTTTTTGTTGTTGGTGTGTATGTGGTTCCAGTTGGTTAAATCCTGCTTCAAGTATATTTCTGATGTTGCGTTCAGGTACTTTCTCCAGCCGAGGGAAAACGGAGGGAAGTCGGTGAAGGTGGAGGAGCTGGGCTCTCTGCGACTGAACATCGTTTACACCGAAGACCACGTCTTCCCATCTGAATATTACACCCCCCTCAGAGATCTGCTGCTGCACTCCGCTAACGTGGAGGTACAGCGCGTGGGCGTGCAGTTAGCTCAGACCTCAACAATCTGCTGCGATTCAAACGTAACATCTCTCCATGTCCAGCCTGTGTCTGCGTCCACTGCTCACATCCTGGGTGAGGTCTGTCGAGAGAAACAGGAAGCTGCCGTTCCTCTGGTGCGTCTCTTCCTTCACTGCGGAAAGATCGTGCCGTTCATCAGCGCCATCGCTCACACTGAGGTCAACCGCACACAGTGAGTGTCTCTCACCACGGCAGCGAATGAGCACTTTGTAGACACCGCCCCACAGTTTGATGAACACGTGCGTTTGTCCTGCAGGGACCCAAACACCATTTTCCGTGGGAACTCGCTGACGTCCAAGTGCATCGATGAGACCATGAAGTTGGCCGGGATGCACTACCTGCAAGTCACCCTCAAACCGGTCATAGACGAGGTACTCTCTTTTCTTTAGTATCTGTAGTTTGGACTCCTCTGCTCAACCCTCGCTTCGTTCAACACTGTGAACCCGAGTAAAACTTCTTCCTACAGCGTCACCTAGAGCTCAGTGTGACTACAGTCATACAGGTACTGCACAGGGGTAGTCGACCGGGTGGCCGGTATCAGCCGGTACTGCAGACCGGTAACACTGCGCCATCATTGATGGATCATTAGTAGTACATTATTTCACTGTCTCACTGCAGCCCAGTACCACATGACCTACGGACTGGCACAGGTGCCCGGCCCAGGGGTTGTCATCAGGTCATCAGGTCATCCAGGTCATCTAATCAAAAACAGCTACGTAGAGGGAACCTGGACCGCCTCACTTTCTTGAAGACATTTCACCAATAGACTTCTTCGGTCCTGACTAGAACTTTCCGATTTTTTTTTTGAAGATATTTATGTACAAATCACTCATTACTCACATTTGTAAATTTCACTTAAAACCCCCTGAAAATATTTTAGAACTTCTGAGACCATAATAAAAGTCCTCCCACAGTTGACCTCCCTGGTCCAGTGTTTCCCAACCTTTTTTAGGCCACAGTACATGTTTTACATTAGAAACTGATGTACCACCAAAGTGCCGCAGCACAGTGGTTGAGAACCACTGACGTTGTTTTGATGTTAGATAACAATACTTTAACTAATGTCACTGATATGTACTGAAGAAAACTCCAAAGTAAATATTCCAAATGTTTCTGTTTAGATCTGCACGGAACACAAGCCGTGTGAGATCGACCCGGTCAAACTGAAGGAGTCGGAGAACCTGGACACAAACCGGGTAAGAACCCCAGTCCACAGACTCCACATCACGTGTGCGGCCTCTGCCAGTGTCTGACGCCTGTGTCCTCCGTCTTCTGCCCCCCTCAGGAGAACCTGCGTCAGTACGTGGACCGAATCTTCAACGTCATCACCACCTCGGGGGTCCGCTGCCCCACTGTTATGTGCGACATCTTCTTCTCCCTCCGAGAGTCGGCCGCCACCAGGTTTCAAGGTACGCTCCTCCACAATTCACAGGTGATGAAAAGGAACAGGAAAAACAGAAGAAAGAACAGGAATCTCTGGTACCGTTTGTTCCTCTGGTACTGTTTGTTCCTCTGGTACCGTTTGGTCCTCTGGTACCGTTTGTTCCTCTGGTGCCGTTTGTTCCTCTGGAATATCAGCTGTTTGTTGTTTTTCTATTCTGCTCCAACAGAATGTACTTTAGCTTCTTTTACTCTTCTGTTGCTGTGAGTCTCAAAACCTGTGCTGTACTACCCCCTGTTGGCCGTCACCGGTTACTGCAGCCAGAAAATTAATGCGCAGTAAACATAGTTGTAGAAATTGTCTTTGGTCAAACTTTTCCTATTTTCATAGTTAGCTCCAAACTGAAGGGTTATGATTATTTTTTAAATAAATTTAAAATCCATGAGAACAAATTGAAGTATTTTGTACCATGAGTATTACTACAGTACCTTTTTCAGGCCTTTTTGTGTCAGTGTTGGTCATTCATAACCACAGTGTAGTTTTTCTAACAATACAAAATATAGAGACACCTCGTGGACAAGGTAGAAAATGCTTTATTGATTTATTGATTCTCTCCGTCCTCAGTCGACCAGGACGTCAGGTACACAGCAGTGAGCAGCTTCATCTTCCTGCGTTTCTTCGCTCCGGCCATCCTCTCCCCGAACCTCTTCCATCTACGACCACACCATCCAGTGAGTCCAAAAAACAACGCAATGATCGGCTTTTTGTTTTCACGTCACATACCACACCTCTAATCACAACATTCGATGGTTGCTGGTTGATTTCACAGATCTTTTGATCCTAATGTGTTCTGATTCTTCTTCTGTTTCCTCAGGACCCTGCCACCTCACGAACTTTGACCCTCATCTCAAAGACCATCCAGACCTTGGGAAGTCTCGCGAAGTCTAAATCTGTGGGTTTCACTCTGTTTTTACTGCATTTCTTTTTTTAAGTAATATTAAATGTGTTTATTTCATTGATTCTATTTCAAATCTACAATTAAAAAGTACTGTTTCCATAACTTTCCAGGCCAGTTTCAAGGAGTCCTACATGGCTGCATTTTACGACTACTTCAACGAGCAGAAGTATGGCGACGCTGTGAAGAACGTGAGTCTTTGTCTGAACAAATCTGTGGTCACGTGACTGCTGATGGTCGACACACTGGGGTTTAAGGTTAAATAAACGGTAAATGTTTGGATGACGAACCTCCACCTCTTCTCCCTGCAGTTCCTGGACCTCATCTCCACCTCAGGGAAATGGGATCAGAAGAGTATCGAAACGCCGATCATGCTGAAGGAGGGGTGAGGATTCATTTTACTGTTTCATTTATATGTGTCAAACTCAAGGCTGGTGGACAGAATGTGGCACACTTAACATGCCTACAGTCCTCTGTCTGTTGTAAGTCTGTAAGTCTAATAGAACGTCTATTGTATACAGCAGATATTTCAAACCCAAGGTTGTGTAAAACTGATGCCTAGTGAATAATTTCAAAATTTGTATTCAACCAAAAACTACATCTCCCACAATGCACTTCAAATCTTATTTTTAATAGTCGTTGCCCCCAGCGTTCCCACTGTGACGCTGTAACCATGGTTATGTTGTGACAACAGTTGCCATGCTGCGTCACTCCTCCGTGTTTTTCTCCTGCTTCGCTCGTTAACCTCCTTCGTCTTCTTCTGTTTCTGCTCCTCATCGTAGGAATGTAAAACTCTTTATAAACAGGGTTGAGTGGGAAGGGTCAAAATGCACAGACAGCAGGTGAGTGTGTGTGTGTGGGTCGTATCCCCTGTTGATGCCAAGACCCCTCCCACCCCCTTACTCTATGTTAGAGTGTGGTTGACACAGTGCCACCTGCAGGTCTGGCATATGTACCACAGGGCCCAGAGTTGTATTCTATTCTATAACCGCAGGCTACTGCAGTCGTATCGTATCATCGTCCTGTAAACAGTGTCTTAAAAAGGTTAGCATTAAATATAGAACAAAGTTTTGACTTCCAGCTGCTTCATCGTTACGTCAGAACGACTCTATTTTTTGGAGATAAAACTGTTTTTGGTGACTTACAACAATATATATAAAATAAAGAATTTCAGAGAAACGTATAAAATGTAATATTTTGTAATTAAAAGGAAGCTATTGGTTTTTTTTGTTTTGTTTTTTTAAATATATTCGATGTTTAAATCTGTGTATTTTTGTTGCTTTCATTCCTCAGACCTAGAGTCAAACACACCCTGGTGTTTTTTTCCCTTCTTCCTGAAAACCATGCTGTTGTGTTTCTTGTGTCTTTATGAAACGTCTCATCCCTGTCATCAGCTGTTAGATTAAAGGCAAACTCGGGTGTTTTTCATGGTACTGCTAGATAAATAAATGATACACAGTGTATATATGAGGCTGGTTGTTAAAGGTAGTTTTTATTTATTAAAAAAGTATTCACATTTTTAGGGTATGAAATTCCCCATTGTGCAATTATGATTTTTTTTATTTTTATTATTTTATTGTTCTTACATTATTCTGATTAATGTTGTGTTTTTGTCTCCCCCTATTGGTCAGGTTCATGATAAAACGGGCTCAGGGCAGGAAAAGGTTTGGAATGAAGAACTTCAAAAAGAGGTGGTTCCGTCTCACCAACCATGAGTTCACCTACCATAAAACAAAAGGTGAGTCCGTTCCCAGGTACTGTTGGCTGGTACTGTTGGACCAGGACCAGGACTAGGTTCATGTCACTCTGGATCTGCTGAAGGTTTCTTCCTGTTAAAAATATTTTTCACAAACCACATCACATGACTAAAGTATAGAAGTTAAAAACTACTTCAACGAGTACTTAAAAAAACTTTAAAGGGACAGTTCAGGTTAAATTGTTTCAGGGATTAAAACGTTTTCATCTTCTCTATTTAGTATTAAAAAAAAGCATTTTTCTTTGTTTATTGGTCTTCCAGGAGAGGGCGCTCTGTGCAGCATTCCCATAGAGAACATCCTGGCTGTGGAGCGACTGGAAGAGGAGTCGTTCAAAATGAAAAACGTACGGGTCCTCTAGTGCCCCCCACTGGTGAGGTGTCATGTGATCAGCAGCTCATGTCCATTTTTCATGTTAGATGTTTCAGGTGATTCAGCCAGAGAGGGCGCTCTACATTCAGGCCAACAACTGCGTGGAGGCTCGCGATTGGATCGACATCCTGACAAAGGTCAGCCAGTGTAACCGCAAACGCCTGAGCACCTACCACCCCTCAGCCTACCTCAACGGACACTGGCTCTGCTGCAAAACCTCCTCAGACACGGCGCCCGGCTGCACGCCCTGCACCGGGTACATGACCACCCCCTCCCCACACACACACACACTTTGACCGTGTTTTCCCTTTGGTATCCATCTCCTTATTCTCCCGTTCTCCTGTTCTTCCAGCAGCCTTCCAGCAAACATCCAGCTGGACGTGGACGGTGACAGGGAGACGGAGAGGATTTACTCGCTCTTCAGCACGTACATGTCCAAAATGATCAAGATGCAAGGTGTGTGTGTGTGTGTGTGTGTGTGTGTGTGTAGCTGGACACACCTATTTAGATGGATGGATAGATATTTGTCTATCTACATATCTATCTAGATATGAAGCTAGCTAGCTAGCTGCTAGATATATAGATAGATAGATTGTTGTCATGTGTGTTTTTGTTATTGTAGAATGTACTGCATCATCTCTACTTGAATCTGTCATTAAATGTCGTTGTTGTTTTATCGTTGTTCCCTGCAGAGGCCTGTGGCAGCAAATCGGTGTACGACGGTCCTGAACAGGAGGAGTACTCCAGCTTCGTCATCGATGACCCCCAGGAGACCTACAAGACCCTGAAGCAGATCATTTCATCGGTGCAGACCCTGGAGCAGCAACACACCAAATACAAACGGGACAAGTTCAAAAAGACCAAGATCGGCAGCCAGTACGTGGTTCAGGGTCAACTGTTGACATTAGACTCATTGTTTTTCTTTGTCACAGATAACACAGCGATAAAGGAGTTAGCGCATTAGCTCATTAGCTTATGCGTTCATTTCTACTTCTGTGTATATTTTAGTTTCCACTTTAGTTTATTTCCTCCTGATGTTCTGACCTCTCTCTCTGTCTGTCTCTACAGAGAGCATCCAATAGGAGACAAGAGTTTTCAGTGCTACATCCGCCAGCAGTCTGAGAGCTCCACCTACTCCATCTGACCACAGCCCTGATGGACTCTTTCTACGATGCCTACAACCAGCAAATATTTCCTCCACTGCAAAAAAAAAAAAAAAAGTCAGGACTGAAAACAGGAGTCACGGTGAGTTGTTTACGACACGGCGGCCGCGTCTGGACGAGTATCATGTTTTTATTCCTGGCTGTGGAAACGTGTGGTACTGCAAGACAACGTCCGGCGGCTCGTCCACCGAGGTTTTGAGATCATTCAGGGTGGAAACCAGAAAGTTCTTTCACCTGTTTGATTCTGGCGAGAGAAGATGAAAAATGTTTTCACTGGACGGTGGTGACAGTGATCTTCAGGCACTTTAGTCGTCTCTGAATCTGCAGGAAACAGGAACAAGGCTTGCAGCACACTTTTAAAAACATTTTTATTTTATCTCAGATTTGTTTTTGCATATTTTAAAAATGTATCCCGTTCTGACCAAACTGAGAAGGAACGGACCAGACGTTTGGACGCATTTGTTCTGATTTTAGTTCATGGTTTTATTGTTTGACTTCCTGACCTTCTCAGGAAGAAAGTGAAGGTCAGAAGGACACAAGAAGGGAACATCAGGACCAAAGTGGCCAAAACGGTGTTGGTGAAACTAAAACCACTCGTCTCTTCATCGCCTCCTTTTTTCTTACGGTGACATCAGAGGTCAAGGTTTAACGTTTGACCTCTCTCCTCTGGTTTCTGACTCCTGTGTCAGACTGGTACTGGACCAGACAAACCCACGTTTGTCAGTGATGCTGAAGAAGAAGAAGAAGAGTTTTTTTCAGGGAATTAAAAAAATGTATCGTTTTTATAGATAAGTAGATATAAATATTTATGATTTTATAAGAGAAAGTATCGTTACTGCATTCTGACGTGTTGGTCTGTTCACACGGACAATATTCTATAAAGTTTATAATCATCACAACGTGCTAAGTGCTAACAGCCATAAATGAGATTAGGCCTAAAAAATGGCTTAATGTTAGCTTAGCATTAACAAAACAAACAAAAATACAATTTCTAATTTTGCTTTTCAGTTTTTAATTTCAGGGGAAATATTTTTTGATGGCTAATTTGGTTTGTGTATTTAGATAGTACTTAGCTTCTGTATATCTGGACTGGATTTGAGCTTTGATTTTTGGTAAAGGTTTAATTTTTCAGTTAGAAATTCCTGTGCCAAACTAAAGTTATAATTTGGAAAAGTTTAAAAACTGTTTAGTTAACTATTATTTTTTTCCTTAAATTAAGTTCACATTCATTTCTTGGGCTAGCGTGGCTAACTAGCAGTTTGGCTAACTTTGTGACTTCTTCTTGGTTCAGCATTCGACACGGTTCAGACCTGGGTTTGTTTTTTCGTCAATACTAGTCGTCACACAATCTGTTCTAACCCCGCCCACCAAAACTGATGCTTTGGGGCCCTCTCCTGTGTGGATTGTGTTACTGCAGCAGAGTCAGCCGTTTGATTCTGTTTGTAGTTTTCTTTAGTCTTACTCTGGAAAAATCGCCCTGGTAGTTTAATCGTTATTCAAATGCATTCCATGGGAAACTGCCTGCTGTGAGTCTGGACTGGGCCGGACCCCGGGGACTTGTTAAAGGTACAGAGCTGTTCTTGAGAACCTTGGTTTTGTGAACCAAACTTAGATGTCCACGTTCGTCAGCACCACAAAGAGGAAAAGACCAAAGGTCCTGTGAAGTACAGTTGAGGTACAGTTCTACTGTGAAAATGCGTACCTGGTTACGTAGCCTCACAACCAACAAGTTAGTGTGGACCCTATGTGGGTCAAGTGGACTAAATGGGTACAAACCTATATATTAATATATATATTTTTGGCCTACATCTGGCCCAGATGAAGCCAATATGAGTCTGACATTGAAGTGTGGTTTGATGTCATTGGGCCAGTAGATGTGGGCCACTTCAGATAACAGGAAGATTATAGATTGCCAAAATATCAAATGTTTGCCACTATGCCGTCCCAGGTGTTGGACAGTACTTGCCATTACTGCCAGAAAGATCCCCCCCTCATCCCTCCACCTATCGAATCTGCTTTTAGTTTAGAAAGGCAGTAAACGGGTGGGTCGCAATCCACATCCCAGCCAACACAGTCCAGATGGGCTTCGGGAGAAGCAGCTACACTGGGCATGGAGTTAGTCAGTGGTTTCCAAAGTAGGGGGTGGACCCCCGTGGGGGACATGAGGCTACTGCCGGGGGGGGGTCACATGGATGCCATTTTCAATCATTTCTGTAATTGTGTCAAAAAAACAAAACTGCACTGACTTGTTATTTTAGTTCCTTTGTTTGATGAAAGGAACCGTTTTATAGGAAATACAGTTTTGTACGAATACAAAACAATCAACAAAAGGGGGGGGGGGTCAGAAAAAAGTTTGGGAACCAGTGGTTTGGGTGAATTGTTTCAGTTAGTCTCTTATGGAACCTGGGTTAGTCTGGACTGCTGCAGAGGTAGTACCCCTGCCTGCCGCCAGAGGGCTCCAGGTCTGATATGACCCTAAATTAAATTAAATGTAAGTTTGTTTCAGGGTTCAAATCTCTGCCAGATCACGACGTGGATCATGACCGGGACGACCCCGGAGTTCTGTCCATCTTCTGTCCCATGTAGAACCTGAAGACAATCCTGATTTAGTCTTGACTTTTCTGCTCTTTGAACCTCCACCTCCATGGGCTTCACACATGCTGGCTGGGATGGAACCGGTGTACAGGGGGGGTCAGAAAGTTCTCAGACAAATGGTTATTTTTTATTTTTATTTTTTCAAAGTTGTTGATTTTTCATCTCCATGTCTCTCTCTGCTCTTCCTCTTCTTCTGGAGGATGACCTTTGACACCAGGTCACAGCCTGCTTCTTTGTCTGATCTAAGGCCTGAAATCCACTTCCTTTGAATGCTCTTTCAATTTTTTCAGGAAAAGAAAATTAAATCTTTCTGAAGTCATGTGAACAGGGTTCAGGTTTTGGTAAAAATTGCTCTGATTCTAAAAACGTTTCATTTTCTATTGGTTGAATTAACAACTCAACACTTGACATAGATGTAATCGTTTATTTATTCAATTCAAATATTGATCTTAGAACTTTTTGACCATTTATCTTAGACCTTGACTTCCCAACACGAGGCCGTGGTACTGCAGTGGCCACGTATTTACAAACAGTGCCAGTCATCACTTTTAAATTGTTTTTTTTTTATAACAAAAAAACACCGTGTGGTTGTAAAGACACGATTTCTTTTTTGTATTCAGTCCAAACCTCACAGCTGTTCTGACGGTGGACACTGATTGGTCGGAAGACGTCCTTGTTCGATTTTTTTTTTTTTATCCAAGTCTTCACACACAGGAATTTAAATATGACTGAAGGCTGTGTGTGTGTGTGTGTGAGCGAGAGAGTGTGAGAGAGAGAGAGTGTGTTATTGTGAATGGGTATCGACAGGACGGCTTGTGTCCGTAGTGGAACTAACCCAGTCTTACAGGTCACGACTGCAGCGTCCCACTCGTTCACGAGTCACCGACTGTTGTTCTAGTGGAATCACTCGTTCATGAGTCACCGACTGTTGTCATGGTGGTTGTTGTTGTTGTGGTTGTCATGGTGTGTATGGTTGATGTTATTTTATTCTGACCTGATGTTAAGCTTCTTCTTTTTACTCTTGTACAGAATCACTGGTTTATTTTTTATGAAATATTTCCCAATATATCCTCCTTAAATATTTCACGTCCCAGTCAGAGGGTCAACCTGTGGACTGTGGACTTTTCTTGGCCAAAAGAAACTCCGTGTGGCCCATGTCTGTAGGTTCCCAGTTGCTTTTTATTCACAAATTGTCTTCATCAATAGAACGAGAGAACGTTAAGATCAGTGGTTCCCAAACTTTTCTTTTGATCCTCGGCATAAACGTACTCACAGTGTACTGAGTCAGCGTGTAACCTGGGCCTGTTTAGTTAAAAACAACACTGATAAAGTCCCAGCAATTGAAGAAAGGCACAAAGATCTTCTTTACAGCTCTGAATTTTTTTTATAGTTGTCATAGCCATCTGCTGCCACCTAGTGGAAGAGTATTTAATTGTTTTTTGCCTGTCTGTCACATAGAGGAACTGAGACTAATTCTTTGCAATAACTGAAGTAAAAAAAACTAAGAACAACGTACTAACAATATTCCATTTCAGTTAATTAGTCTAAAAACATCAATTTACTGCTCATAATTTGTCTTTGTTCATCTGTGCCACAGTAACAGGCCAAACGGTTAACTTCTCTTCCACCTGGTGGCAGCAAATGACTGTAAAAGCTAAACATAGAGACTCTGATGAAGAAGATCTTTGTTTGGGTCTTTCTTCAATTCCTGTGAGTGTATCAGTGTTGTGTTCAACTAAACAGGCCCAGGTTTTTCCACAGACCAGGTCAACTGTGAGTAAATGGAAACTAGAAAATCATAGTATTTCATCACAAATACTGACTTTTCTGTTTATCTGATGTCAAATATGTTGCTGTGGGAAACAGAGGTTAGGAACCATCGTGGTTCTTCACACACTGAGTGACTTCCACCGTTTTCTAACTGGCAAACACTTGTGTCTCACCTGTGACCCTGTCATCATATTTATTTTATTTTTTCCAAAATCCGAGCAGAGTCATCCACCTCCTAACACCCATCGACTTATGCAATAACTGTGTCCCAGCATGCAATAATATTAAGAACCACTAAACCACGCACACATGCTGACCTTTGGCAGTCAAACGTATTTTCAGAAGAACACGATAAAAGGGGAGAACAGTGTATTTTGTAAGACTATTTTGAAAAAAAAAAGTATTAAAATAAGCCTGTTATTTGTGTACATAAACATTTGAATGATGATGTCATGTTTTTTCTGAATAACTAAATAAAACCAATATAAATACACACGCGTGCATTTAGCGTTTGATGCTAATTTATTTTAACAAAGACCTTTTTTAGTAAACTTACTTTTAACTAGGAAGAAAGGAAGAAAAAAAGGAAGGAAGGAGACAGACAGAAGGAGACAGACAGAAGGACAGAAGCCTTCGTCTCCTCTGATCTGCTCTTGTTTTTCTGCTACACTGAGCACAGCTATGTGCTGGGCTGTCTCCCCCTCTGTCTCCCCTCCTCCCACTTCTCACAGCAGTGACCTCATCTTCCTTTGAAGTGCTTTGTATGTGAACATGAAAGGATTCCTCCCCCACTCTGCCTCAGTCACTAGAACCTTCCACTGCTCTGCTCTTCTCTGTGTTTGGTTCCTGTTACTCATGTGTTCTTCCTCCGTCTGTACTCTGTGAGTACACACGTTGTACCCGAGAGTACTTTTGAGTAGTACGGTATTCATATACAATTTAAATATCCAGTCATCCTGTCATGTGACACCAGAGTTACCTGTATGTCATCTATTAGAATTAAAGTGATTTTCATAGGTCATGGTGGTGGTTCTCAAACAGTGGTATGTGGACCTGGAAGAACTGCATTCTTTTGTGGTTTTCTGAAATGTCCTGCGTTCAATCACAGGTTCAACTAAAACCACCCCCCCCCCCCCCTCATTCAACTAAAACCCCCCCCCCCCCCCCAGTATATACAGTATTACATATTCAGTGTTTGAAATGTCAACTTTATTTATTTTGACCAAGTTCACTTTGTTAACAGTGAAGACATTTTTATTGACATTAAATACACAGTGTCAACAAGTACAAAAACACAACTCTGTGCCAACAGTACTACGGTGTAAAGTGTGGTATTTGTTTGTAGGATAAGAAAATAAGTCCAAACGTCTTTTATTAGTCGTTCAGAAACATTTTTTTAAAAACATCAGGAACTTGGAACGACACACTGTTGGAACGACACACTTCAGACAGATTTTACCCAAGATTCTCAGTTGGACAAATGACAAAAGTTGAGTCAGAAGACACCTGGAGTAGCAGACCAGAGATGCAGGAGAGATATGGTAGGAGCTGGAGTGTCTGGTACATCAGTGGTCCTCAAATGGTGGCCTGCAGACCAAATCAGGCCAGCGGACCGGCTAGTTTCTGTCTTTTTGTCTCCAGTCACTGACTGCAGTGCAAAGTGCTTCACTCACAAAAGTGACACAAACATTTCTTACATGTCATTTACACAGGAGTAGAACCATGGAAACCAGCAGCGGGTCAGAGCTGTCC
The DNA here is from genome assembly GCF_000523025.1 of Cynoglossus semilaevis. Taxonomy (NCBI): domain Eukaryota; kingdom Metazoa; phylum Chordata; class Actinopteri; order Pleuronectiformes; family Cynoglossidae; genus Cynoglossus; species Cynoglossus semilaevis. The sequence goes on along the minus strand of NC_024311.1, from coordinate 8,123,454 downwards.
CTGTGTGTCCAAGCGCCCCCTATATTTGACCAAATAACTTTAGGAGGCAGCCATTGAGGTCAGACACCAGAACAGGGAAACTTTCGGAACCTGAATCTTTTCTCCTTTCAACGCTGATGTCACCACCTCAGAGGTGGGTGCAGGCCAGCGCCCTCTGCTGACGGTGAAGCCGGAGCAGCTGCAGCGTGGCTCACTCAGAGTTCACACCACTCTCTACAGACGTGGGGTCAGGGACTGGGATTTACACCTGCTTCCTTAACGTGAGTCGGTACTCGGCATCACCAGCCTGTATTGGTCAGTACCGTTAAAAGTACCAGGTTCTGCCCCCAGTTGTACTGCATGGTCGTACTCTTCGAAGCCAGGATGATATTTCCTCCTGATACGTTTCTTCTTTTTACCCTAATTAAAGAAAAGATTAGTTCGGAGGCAGATTCAATTTGTACAAAGAAATATTTACCACCGACGAAATTTAGAAAAATTTGGATAAGAAGTGTAACGTACATAATTGTCCCGTGCCGACCACCAGGGGTATTTCTCAGCATGGAGCTTCTTCATCTTCTCGGCCTCCTCGTAGTATTTGGCCTGTTCTCGACTGGACAGTGACTTCCACTGTGGAAAGCCATTAGCGCCAGTTATTGCTAATTATTGTTCATGATTTGTTAAAGAAAAACATCCAGGCTGTGTAGAGTGTTAGCTGCAGGCTAGCTGCAATTCTAGGTCAATTTATCAGCATGATATATATTTACAAAAATATGTACATAAAAAAATATATTTTATATTAACAAAAATATGTACATAAAAAAATATATTTATCAATAGTATCCTACCCAGGTACTATCTACTACTACAGTATTGGCCCTGATAATACTGCCCCCAGAATCTGTGTTAATTTCATTGATACTAATTTTCATCCATAATATCAGTATATATATTACATAAAAAATATTAATCGTCGACGTATATTTATACTCCTACTAAATACCATTTCGGATTTTGTGTCAGAGTGAAAATATTATACACTTTATTTCAGTGGACGTCCTCTAAACTAAACTAAGATTTACCCTCTGGCCAAGGATCCTGTTGACCAGTGCGTTGTCACTCCAGACCAGTTCGGCCACCACACTGGGCCTCTGCTCCTTCATGTACAGCATGAAGGCGTTGGGAGGTTTCTTCACGTAGGGCAGCGATGGATCCTGTGAGTTGTTCCGCTTCCATTTTCTAGAGGAAAACAACGACACAACAAACTCAGACACTGGAGGAAACTCCCGTCTAGTCAACAGACAACACGACGAGTCCGTCAGGCTCACCGTGAAACGGAGATGCCGTGTGGAGACGGACAGTCCACTTGTGGCGATGATGTAGCTGCTAGCATCTCACAGAACGCTTCTCGTTTCCTGCATCGGTTCAGTCAGACACAAACATCAGACAACGGCCGAGACAAAAAAAGCAACAAATGTATCGTAAATTTTAAAAAAATCTCCAAAAGAGTTCAGGGTTGAGCAAATGATCTGACTGAGACATTTCAGACTTAACGGTCTAAACCGCTATGAGATGTGAAACTAGAAAAGGCAGGTGTGAGACATATAAAGTAGTTTAACTTGTAAGACTGACTCTTCTATTTAAAGTTAGGATTATTATAATCTGATGCCAGACATTCATTTTGGTCAGAGTTTAAATAGAAAAATGAAGTGGAATTTCTTGTACTTACACCAGTCCCATGGACGAGTTCTTCTGCTCCAGGGTTTGAGGCTGAGTCAACAGCAGCAGATCCTGAAAGCAACAGACAAAACAGACTTTCAGAAAACACACATCGTCTGCTGCTTTCTTTCTACCAGCTCTGGTGCAGATCAAACAAGTTCTAAACCAAACTCTGTCATATTTACTAAATACCACTACATACTATAGTACAACAGCATTACAGTACTACCAGTATTTTTTGTCTATGTGTTCTGTTTACTGTACTGTGGACTACAGTGGACCAGGCGCCATGCTATCGAGTTGAAATACTGACTATTGAATATATTTTGTTAAAATGTACAATATATACAGAGGATTTTCACTATAACCTAAAATTACAGCAAATATATTTTGGTCTTAATAACTAGGTCTAGTTTCTCAATAAAATCAACACCTCATATATATTTATATATATATTTATATATGTATCTATACACATATAAATATATGAGGTCATGATTATGTTGAAAAACTGCATGTATATATAAATACAGTATGTGTTTATACTGTATATACATACATATTTGTATATATTTACTCTGTCTCTCTGACATGTACCTTGGACTTATATTCCAGTCTCTGTGAACATTCCGCACGGATCGCAGGTTCCACCTTGAGTGGAACATCTGCTCCGTTCTCCTCCAGGTGTGTGACCCACTCCTCCTCTGAAGTGCCGTATTCGTCCTCTATAGTCACCATGTAGACGGACGTGTCCTCGTCCTCACTGTCGCTTTGCTTGTGCTCCTTTTCCTTGAACGGGCAGCTGATTGACGGGTGGTGCTTCGTCCCGCACCTCCGACACTCGTGTCCCAGAGCTGGACACTGCCCCGGTGAATGTTTACATCCACACCTCTCACAGGACTGACACTCTCTGCTCCGTTTGTGGTCGTTTTTCACGGGCACCGCTTTAGTGGTGTCCACTTCCGCTGTCCCTCTCTGTCTGCCAAGAGTCTTTATTTGAACTATTGCTTTTTCGAAGGCCTGGCAGATGATAACGGCCTTCTCCAGAGAAAGATCTCTCTCCTTCAGCAGGTGTGCTCTCACTACATTGTCCCTTATTCCGAACACAAGTTGGTCCTTTATGATAGAATCACACAGAGTCCCGAAGTTACACCAGCGACTTTTCAGTCTCAGGTCCGCCACATACTCATCTATGGACTCGGTTTCTCCCTGCATACGGGTTCGGAACACGTACCTCTCGAACGTCTCGTTGATTTTGGGGGTGCAGTAGTGGTCGAACTGGGCTATAACAGCGTCGTATTTGTTCTTTTCTTCTTCACTGAAGACAAACGTGTTGTAAACCTCCAGAGCTCCGCGGCCTGCCACCGTTAGCAACAGCGCTATTTTCCGCCGCTCGTCTGCCTCCAGCCCGACAGCCAAGGCGTAGAGTTCAAAACTTTGTTTAAAATATTTCCAGTTCTCCTCCACATTTCCGGTCAATTTCAACTCCTCGGGATGACGCACGAAGCTCATTTTCATTCATTTGTTCGCTATTGTCTCCCCGTATCATGTAGAGACTCCTGACCATGGAGAAAATTATTGTTACTCTGCCTTGATTTCCGGAAACCGCTATAATGGGTCTTACATCGCCCCCCTGAGGCGCTAGTGTGCAATGGCACACATGAACGCAAACTGAAGTTATTAGGATTATTTCTTTGTAAAAAACACTTCAACTCCACGGTTTTGTTGTTTACTTAGATGTTATATTTAAACATATCCAAATCCAATTAATTAAGTTTGAATCTTTGACATTATTCCACCTTCTTTATAAATTCTAAATCCTAAATTAGTCATTGATGACATTAAATTTCTAATTTGGTCAGAATTCTAAAATGGCGGCTATCCTGTCTGATCCTGCTATCAGATTTTGTTCGTTGGAATAACAGAACGCTTAGATTTGAGAGTTCTTTTTTTTTTTTTTGGCGTTGGAATAACAGAATGCCTAGATTTGAGTTTTGTTGGGGTTTTTTTTGCGTTTCATCTCTAGTTGTAGAAGTGTTTCCGTATCTGAGTGTCAACATCTTTGGTCCTCGGGGGTAAAATGTTTTTATTGGGGTTTTTTTTGTTACAGCACAGTTTAGGTACAGTTTAGGTTTTTAATCCAACCAATTATCACAAAGAATTGACATTTCAGAACCAATAGACTACGTCGAAAAACTATGAAAAGTAAATGTTCATTTTAGGGCACTTTTCTTATAAATGAATAAATAAATGAATATATTTGTTTGTATGTATATATATATGTGCATATATGAAACTTTCTCTCTCACTCTGTGTGTTTGTGACTCCCCCTCACCTCCAACTGTGTTGACTCCTGGCAACTAACTCCATTTATCGCTCGCTCTCTCTCTCTCTCTCTCTCTCTCTCACACACACACACACACACAGAGCTCTTACACACAGTCCCTCTCTTTTTCTCTTTGCACGAAAACACTTTCGGGAAGAATTAAGTTGGGTTTTTTTAATTCTTTCTCTCTCCCCCTCTCCCCTTTTCTCTCTCTCTCTCTCTCACACACACACACACACACACTCATGGACGTGTGCTCAGCCACAGTGAGGCCCTGCCGCTGGAACTGCTCGACTATGTGGAGGAAGAACCGCTCGTTCTGGGAACCTCTGGTCTGTCTCGTATTTCTGGTGACGCTGGTCGGTGCCTCTGGATGTGAGTGTTGGACTTTTCTCCTCTCAGTTGTCGGTACTTTCAGACACACTCGGCCGTTGTCCTCCTCTCACCGCTGCTGGTGCTGATTAGCGTTAAAGCTTTAAGTGAAACGATGTTTTTTTGTTTTGTTTGCAGCAACACGAGCTGAGTGTTAGAACTCAGAGGCTCATTTCTGGGAAATAACGGTTTCGCAACATGAGATGTTTTTTTTCGTGTTTCAGAGAAGAGTAACGACTTTGACGATCCAGCAGGACTTTAAATTCCTGCAGGGATCATTTATGGTTGTGACGTCATTCATTCATCCACAATAACCTTTGACTTTTACAAACAAGCGGACAAAAAAACTCTGAAAAATGACGATTTACCGAAATTCTCGATTTCTCGATATATATTTGGTGCTAAGAGTTGATCGTTTTAAACATTTTTATGGCCAACTGTTTTTCACGTTCGTGATTCATTTATGCTTATTATAATAATAATTATTATTATGTTGGTGTTTTTGTTGTAGATTATTTGACCGATTTATTGTAATTCCATTCTATTAACTGACTTAATTTTCGAAGTTCCATGTTTATCAGCTCAATTCTTATCAACTCTCTGCCATCTAGTGGCTTTCACCTTCATATACAGCCTATTTCCCAAAAAAACAATTTTTAGAGCACACATTATTCTTACATTATTGCGTTATCGGGTTTTCATTATCGGAGGAAAAAACGAGAACTATTCTTACAGATATTACATAAGTATGCTAATATCGTGCCGGTAATATCGGTCGGCCAATATTATCGGGCATCTCCAAAAAAAGATGTTTGTGTCATTTTGAACTGGTACTTCATAGTTATTGTTATCCAACAGGTTTTTTATGTTTATTTCGTCATGAGATCAAAGACAAATGCTGTTCAAAATGTGAATTAAATTCTCGGCACTTGTTGCGTCTCACAGTCTTGAGTCAGAGCTCGGCCTCACAGTTCCTGAGTCGACACAGGAGAGCCAACTCTCTGTTGGAGGAAACCAAGACGGGGAACTTGGAGAGGGAGTGTATTGAGGAGCTGTGCAACATGGAGGAGGCCAGGGAGATCTTTGAGAATACTCCAGAGACGGTGAGAGCTGCAGTCAGCCTGGACATGAACGTGTTTTTCTATGAAGCCCACTCCACTGATCCTGGTCTGGGTTTTACCTCTCTTTAAAAAAGATGTCATCACACTATGCTATTGCTGCTATATTATAATATTATATTGATATTGAAATAACACCAGAATTCCCAGTTGTACGATTTCCTAAAATCTGTTTTCCTGTTGGTTTTCCAGGAATATTTCTATCCCAGATATGTTGGTGAGTTTCTAACATTTGGAATCGATTTTCACCGTGCTGTGTTTATAGATATGATTTTTTTTCCGTCTCTGCTGCAGCCTGTCTGGGTTCACACCGTGTCGGCATCTACGACCAAAAATCTCACCAAGTCGTTTCATCGGATCTTCGCGCCTGTGTGAACGGTGAGTGGCTTCACACCAGGTTCAGGTACTGAGTTAGTGAGTCACAGATCAATTTAATTTTTCAAACATAATAAACAGTAACAATGGTGGCCCGGTGGTTAAGGAAGCGGACCTGGGTCCCGAAAGTTTCAGGTTTGATAACGATTCCTACAGATATTACATAATTATGCTAATATCTTTGACTGAAAACAGTAAAGGGATATGACTGGACTCTTTTGGAATGAACTAAATTAATTAAACTGAAGTACATTTTTATTTTGTACCAAATGACCTATTAGAGTGTGTGTTTCTGCCTGTGTTTTATTTCACGACAGGAATAACAAACCAGTGCGTACCCAATCTCTGCTATAAGGAGGGGTCGCTTGTCTGCAAGGACGGCCAGGGGACCTTCCAGTGTTTGTGTAAGCGTGGCTGGAAGGGGGCGCTGTGTGAGGATGGTGAGTCTTTGTGTTTCAACAGTTACTGATGTGAGTGGAGCAGATGCTGACGGAGATTTGATGGATGTTGTGTTGACCCGACAGACATCAACGAGTGCACGGATCCTGAATATCCGGCAGGATGCGATCAAAAATGTTACAACATTCCTGGTGGTTTTCACTGCTCATGTGAGGAGGGCTATAAAGTCAGAAACAACGTCCACTGTGAAGGTAAGACTTTGCGATATCGGGTTTTCATTATCAGAAGAAAAACATAATATGCTAATATTGGGCCGATAATATTGGTTGGCTGATGTTATCGGACATGCCTATTTATTTTACCAGATCCAGGCCAACGTTTAAAGAGATGAAGTCAGATTAACACTGGTGTTGTCCATAACTAACCTGAGAAAAGGACAAAGCAAATCACAAAAAGCAGCTTCATTTGTCATCACAAAAAAACACTGAACTTGTTTGCAGCCACAACAGCGGGGAAACCACTCCCAGAACCAAATCCCAGCTCAACACCAGGGCTGGGATTTGAACCAGCCATCCTCTAAACCTTCAACTAATAGTCCCATCCAGTATTTTTCCAGGACTGACTTCATTGAACTTTTTTTTTCTTAACATAACACAAACCAAAGAGGTCTTATTTCTTGACCAACAAGAAACTAATCTTAGATTAAAAAAATACTCTGTCTTTTCTCTATTAGATTTCTCAGCTATTTTATTTGTCCAGAACTAACCAGCGACAGTGCTATTGAGTCATTTTAGTCAAACCAAACACTCGATCAGAGGTTGATTAAATTAATTAAAACATATTTTGACATGTTTCTGTTTCTGTTACCCACCAGGGCCAGAACCAGATCTTTATTATACCTGGTTGTTTACACTGCAGTCTCTGTGTTGAGCCTGTTGTGTGCAGACCTGCAGCTGTTCTTCAGCCATAGGCAGACGGAACATATAGTTCAGCTCAGCAGCCGATGGTTCAACGCCCGTGTTATTATTCATAACAACACAAACTTGATAAAAACACTTTGTTCTTCCAGCTGCTGTCCTCAGGGACCAGAGTATCTGCTGTTTCTACAAGTGCCCTGATGTGACCTCTTATATAAGAGAGTGTGTTCTGTTCCTTCTGCTGCAGAACCACAGACGGTCAGTGGCGTCAGTCATATTGAGAAGAAGAGTTTTGGGTCGCTCGCTGTCGGTCTTCATTGTTGGTGTTTGAGTTGAATGAAATTTGTTGAGTTCAAAGTTCTGACAAACATTGGCAGTGTGCCCGCTGGGTAAATGTTTTCAACAGAGACACACGAGAGCAGGACAACATCACAGTTAACACAACGTTGGTGCACAGCCAAAAAGAAGAAGATTTTTTTCACTAGAACTAAATAACAGGAGTCCCTGGAGCAGTGACTGGAACTGTTTATGGCCTGACACGTCTGGAAGTTTGGAGTTTGATTGATTTTGTTAAGCTCCCAGCAGGGGGCGTTGCAGTTATTTCTTCAACTTTTTCTTCTGAGGAAACACTGCCTTCCACAGCTCGTACGCCATGGCGCCAGTTCCGCGTGTCATGGTGGCTCCGTACAGCAGGAAGTTGCTCGATCCTCCTTTTAAATGAATGGGAAGCCCAATATCATCCTGAAACTCCTTCTGTTTCTCTTTCTGCCTGAGTGCAGAGCTGGAGATGCTCCGCTGTGCCACCTTCTGGATGGTTAATGCGTGTCTCAACATCTTTATATTCCTGCAGCACAAGGAGTGGATAGAGGGAGGATGGATGGATGGATGGATGGATGGATGGATAAATGGATGGATGGATGGATGGACGAATAGATGGACGAATAGATGGATGGTGGGTCTTCGGGTAGTTCAGGTAGTTAGGTAGATTAGTGGGTTAGGGTTAGTTGATGGATGAAGGTCAACACCAGTGAATGCCACGGTTGTGCTAACATCACCAGGCTTCTTCTAACTTCTCCAATCAAGTACAGAGACGCTGATCAATGTGCTAACTGCTAGCTGAACTCTGATGTGATGGTACATTACTACAGTTCAGAGTCTGTAGTCCCAGGTGACTGTTTTTCCTGTTGTTTTTTTCCTCAGATATCAACGAGTGTCAGTTGTTTCCCAGCATCTGTAGAGCTCCAGCTCGGTGTGTCAACACTCCTGGCATGTTCGAGTGCCAGTGTCCTCCAGGCTTCAAATACAACTTCTCTTCCAAGACCTGTGATGGTGAGACTAATTGATGCTGACCATGTGACCATCTGAAGTCTGACAGGAAACAGAAGTTTTCTGTTTTTGATAAATCGTAAAGTGCCAAGTCATCACTTCCTGTACATGTTGTTTATCCTGTGTTTTGCAGATGTGGACGAGTGTGAGTTTGGCCTGTGCGATGGCACGTGTGTGAACACACAGGGCAGCTACTCCTGCTACTGTGATGGCCGCCAGGGTCTCCGTTTGCTGGAGGACAAGAGATACTGTGACAAAATCCCGGTTTGTGTTGATCTGTACAACCACAAACACTCAGAAATGCTGTATCTGGGCGGGGAGTTCGCAGGCTTTCCTGTCATCTATCTCCTCTTCAGACTGCCAGAGTACACAAAGTAAGTACCAGCACACAGTTTAAGTACATCACATTCATGTAAAAATACAAAACATCTCATAATTATTATAACAAATAATATAATTATATTAAACTAAACTAAATATTGTATCTTACTGTATAATTCATCATCATCACGGTTGTTACTGTAATAATAATAATAATAATAATAATATTAATAATGGTGATAATGATAATTATTGTCATTCTTAGTAAGAGTACTAGCAGATGTTGTCGTCGCAGTAGTATTTCCTTCCATGACCACCAGGTGGCCACACCGCTTGCTCTACTTGTATTGTGGGCACGAATGTATTACCATCTATGTATTAAAGTTAATGTAGGGTTAATGCATTTATAAATGTGGGTTTAATGTGAATTAGCCCAAATAATAGACTTTTATGACTTTTTTAACAAATATATTTAGGGTAAAAACCCATCAGGTACATACAGTAATAATATGAAGCAGTGAAGTTTCTGGTTTTTGGTAAATTAGTCATAAATCAGCTCATCTATAATTTAAATGTGTAATAAACCTTTGTTCTGTTAGCTTAACATATATAATGTAGCTCATTTGTAGACAGAACACGTAAGTCATTAACCCGAGAAGTGAAAGTGTTTTCTGTGGTTCTAGGTTTGCAGCAGAATTCGACTTCCGTACGTTTGACCCAGAGGGAGTTATTCTGTATGCTGAGTCCTCACAGGACTCATGGTTCATGTTGGGCCTCAGGAACGGTAGCATCGAAGTTCAGTTCAAGAACCAGCATACGTTCAAGGTCACCAGTGGAGGAAAAGCCATCAATGATGGACAGTGGCATGTGGTAAGAACGAAAAGTCTTCATTTGACTGCTACAGACTGAGAGTTAGTCCAAAGATGACGCTGCTGACATGGGTGTGAATTATTGTGAACTTGTGTGAAACCCTGCAGATCTCAGTGGATGAACTGGAGCGAAGCATCAGCGTGAAAATCAGCAAAGAGGCCGTGATGAGCATCAACAGCCCCGAGGCGCTCTTCAACTCAGTCAACGGTAAACTGGTGACCAAGGTCTACATCGCTGGTCTGCCCAACCGCACTGACCACCTCATCAAGTCTGTAAGCATCCACTCCACCTCTGACGTGATCCTTCATTTTGTCCTGTGGTTCAAGCAGAGGGTTGTGGGACAGGTTGAGGATTCAACTGGATTGTGAGAGACTGTTGACTAATCACGACTAATTATTATCATTTATGGCCATGATCAGTCATCTTTAATTCAATAACATCACCTGTCATATTTGATGTTCTACACGATTAATCATAATAAATTAATTGTGGGATTTCCAATATTAACCTTTTGCCGATATGTGGATATTAGCCAAACATTCATTTTCCAATTCCGATATCAACTGATATCGGCTATTAGCCAAACATTCAATTTCCGATTCTGATATCAACTGATATATATGGAGCTGTGTCACAATGACAATGATTCATTTTCACTTTTACTTTAAAACTATTTTAAGGTCACATGATCTGGGCCAAACCCAGGCATTGTCTAATCGGGTTTTCATTATCGGAGGAAAAACCCATAACGATTCTTACCTCTTTTACATAGTTAGGCTAATTGTCGGCCGATAACATCGGTTGCTCGATGCTGACGTGTGTGTTCTCGGCCGTGTCAGATCAACCCTCGACTGGACGGCTGCATCAGGGGCTGGAACCTGATGAATCAGGGAGAGTCAGGGGTGAAGGAGATAATCCAGGAGAGGAGGAACAAACACTGCTTTGTCTACGTGGAACCAGGATCGTTCTTCTCCGGGGCAGGACTGGCACGCTTCAACATTGACTACAGTGAGTAAGTTTCATCAGAGTCATAGTCACAGGAAGTGAGGATTCTAAACCAGGGACGATGTCAAATTTAATCTGTAAAAAAATGTTAATTTATGCACCGCCTGACTACCACCAAACTCAGTGAGGCATTAACAGAACCACTGCCCCCTGGAGATGGGAACATGCTATAACACTAACTAATTGGTTATTTATTCCAGGCTGACATTTTGGAGTGGTACATCAGTATCTGCTCATTGTCAAGTGTTTTAAAAATGAAACTTTCTAAGACTATGGTTTTTAAACTTTTTTCCATTATTACCATGTTCATCAGACAAACCACACTGTACAGTGAAGTAGCAAATTCCTACTTACCACCAGAGAGAGCCCAAGTACCACCAGAGGTGTGCTATTGTTAGGTGGAGAGGGGGAGGGAGAGAAAAAGAGAGAGAGAGAGATAGAGAGAGAGAGGTTGTCTTATATTTGGTGCAGCCGAAAAATATTATATTTCATATCATTTCATACAGTTTCCTGCACATATTCAGTAAACGTGAAAACAACTCTGAAACACATTTCATATCTCGCTCTTCCCTGTGTTACTGTGTTGAAATAAGGAAATCCTGAAGGCTGGAAAGTTGACGTCAGTATGAACATCCGTCCGTCCAGCAGCACCGGTGTCCTTTTCGCCCTCGTCTACAACGACACGGTTCCTCTGTCGGTTGCTGTGGTGACGAAGGGAGACAAAGATGCTGTGAGTTTGTGTAGCGTTCAGATTGTCTCTGTATCTTTGTGTTACGCTCAGGCCCAAGGGCACATGGATAGTGGTTACACTGTCACCGACACCCTCTCCCCAGGACCTGCAGGTGTTCTTTGATGGCCTCCCTGTGGCCGTGCTGGACTCCCTGATGCTGTGCTATCCCGAGCGCCTGGCGGTGCAGATCCGTGTCAATGCCACAGGAATCCAGATCTCAGCCGACTCTTCCACTGTCACTTACATAGATCCAGATTCCAGGGTCCTGCAGGGGGCGCTGGAGCGCCTCAATAGCACCATGCAGAACCCCATCAGTACATATGTTGGTGGGATACCAGGTTGGTCAGAACAGGTCTCAATAATACAAATTGTTGTCTTTTGAAGGTCATAAAATAAGGAATATTCACAAAACATATTATCTTAATGTATGTCGACTGTTGGTAAGTAAAGAATGGGAAAAAATAGTTTCACAATAGTCACGTTTATAAACAATTGGAGAAGTAAAAGACTGGCTACTTGGTGCCAGTCTGACAAAAAGGTCAGTGATAACCATACCTACAGATTTACCCCAGAAATACTACATATAAATATATTATTACTAGGGATGTCCGATAATATCGGCCGAACGATATTAGCATAATTGTGTGATAACTGTAAGAATTGTTATTGCTTTTTCCTTTGACAATGAATGAAATCCTGGTAACACAAGTGAAAGCCACTAGATGGCAGCATTGCAGCTCATTTTATTAATCAATTACTTTTGTATTTTTATTCTAACTCCTCCATCTCTCTCACTGATGTCACTGCTGCAAACCCACGACCTCCAGCTCACGTCCCGTTACCTGCCAGCCCAGTGACGGCCTACTACCACGGCTGCATGGACATCACCATCAACGGTCAGAAGCTGGACTTTGATGAGGCGACCATCAAACACAACAGCATCAAATCCCACTCCTGTCCTCCGTCCTCTGCTCCTGAAAGCCTCCATGACCTTCCAGACCTGGACACACAGTGACCACTGTTGTCCTTGGGAGATTCTTAACAAAACAAAGGTGTCCTGCAGGGGTCACTTCTTGGGACATTTTTTTAAAAAAAGTAAAGGATCAGATAGCGGTAGAAAGTGTTTTGTGTCGACCCCCTCAGATTAGCTTGTGTTTTTCCTGCTGTCCATACTGTGCCATTTCTTCTGTTCAGTTCAGGGAACATGTCTGTCTGTGGAGTTCTAATAACAGTGTAAGCTGTTTTGCCAAAGGGCTGCTGGGAATCTGGATGATGTAGTCCTTAGAGAGTGTTGCAATGGATTAACTCAGTTCCAAGAAGTAGAAACAAAGCTCTGGTGAAAACCCCACATGTTGAGCAACAGATGTTAATGATAATGTAAAACTGTAGACTGCTGGACCAGGTCTTAATACTCACCTGCATCTTTTCACTCAATCATTTCTACTTGTGTAATTTAGATTTTTTTTTTTATTCTTTGAATTGATCACATCAATGGTCAGATGTTTAAACAGTACCTGTCACTGAGCCTTTCTTTAAGATGGTTGGAGCTCATGTTCTTTTTCTTAAAGTTCTAACTTAATTGTAATTGCGTAGTCAAATGTTTTTTGTTGTTTTTTTTTAGTTTGTCAAAATAAAAGTTTACCAAAGCATGTTTAAATTCCCTGCCTCTCCTGGTCAGGCACCCTACTTTGAAAACCATTTGTTTAGTATGCCGATTTAGCAAAAATTAACACATTGTTTGCGTTAATCTATGAAGGTGAATCAGATTTTAAATTCTAACGCATTTAAAGGCATGGCAACATGTGAACCCTACAATGATAATTCCATATAGCTAAAATATGAAAAAAATGTAAGAATATCTTAAACATATAAGCACCAACCAGTTCAGTGTATAACCCTAATACTGTAATAATACTGTATCTGCTGTCACTACTACTACTGTCGTGTACTGCCTTAATCTGTGTTCTTGTTTTTTACAAGTGCTGTGAATGAAAATGTCTTTTGACACAATAAATCAGGTCCATTAGTCTTATTTTTATTTTCTCTTTCTGTTTCTCAGCCTTCCATTAATATGGACTTTTTCAAGAAACAATTTAGGCTTCTGATAAAATTGCGCAAATGTAATTTGCATGAAACGTCTACCTCATGTGTTTCAGGGATGGGGGGGGGGGGGCACTTAACGGTTGCCCCCCTCCACCCTTCTGCTGCGGCCATGTAAAGTGTCCTGAGCTGCATCATTTCAAACTCCAGCCTTCACTCCGGAGCCTCTCCCCTGCAGAGGAGCGGCACACTCACTTTCTGTCTGCGGACTGAAGAACTGAGACTGAGAAAACTAGAGGATTCAACAAGGACAAAGACAAGCGGCTGGGAAACAAAAGCAAAATCCGCAATGTAGAGGAGCTGAACCCCAGCGAGGAGAAAGCAGTGTGGCTGGAACTTGTTTTAAACGATATGCGGGAGAAACACGCGGCGGTAGCGGCGGCGGCGG
>NC_024311.1:8103784-8109257 GCF_000523025.1 Cynoglossus semilaevis | reverse complement strand
AGCGGCGCCGGCGGCTCTTCTTCTGTTGTTGTTCGTCCACTGCTCACTCGGCAGTAAGTAAACACTTATATGCTAACGGTTTAGCAGCTTAGCTACTGCCCTAACTCCTGTTTGACCTGAGCGTTGTGTTTGTGTTTGTCGTGATTTATTTCAGGTCAGTAACAGTTCACAGCGATAACCATTGTAAGGATTGTTACAAAGGACACAACGTTAATGACACCGTTTACCGTTGGTTAATGTGTCCTACCGAGGTCATAAACGTTGACATGTGTGTTAAAGGAAAAGTATTTAACAATTCTCGCTTTTTGTTTATAAATACAAACTGCCTCTATTCTCCTGCAGGTGGTGCTATGAACGCAGTTGTAACGTGCTTTTATACATTAAATTCGTGCGTATTTATTTATTCTTATATACGTACACCCACCTTTAAGCACTGTTAAATGTTTACTATTTGTATTATGAGTATAAGTATTATACCATAAGACTGTACTCAACAAGAAAAAACGATTTGCTTTATTTTTATTATTAAACGTTTTCTTTGAATCAGTTTTTGAAGAAATATTTTATTAGGCACCGTCAAACAATTAACATTTGTGTCTAATTAATGAAGGGCTAGTTGTATTAAGCATTAATTAAGCATATTTAATTGTGTTTAATTGTGATCGTAGTAAATCAAGATTAATCGAGATAAATCAACCCATATCAATAATTCCATCACTTAGTTTAGTCATAAATAAAAACAGTGAGAAACACTGACCTCTATCTGATTTTATTGGTCTGATCACGATTAATCATGATTAGTTCAAAATTATGCCGTAAGTTCTAATAAAACACAAAAGAAGAAATGTGCGACGTCACGAGTGACTGTAAGCAACTCACACTAAAATGTATGACATCCTAACTAACTGGAGTTCTTTGACGTTCTACTGTCTCTCCAGACAATTTCACTTCATTTATTTTATATTTTTAGTCTCACTATCACCTCAAGAGGCCAACCAGTTCCTCAGCAGACACAGAAGGGCTAACCAAATGTTCGAGGAGACAAAAAAGGGTCACTTGGAAAGGGAATGTGTGGAGGAGAGATGTTCCAAAGAAGAGGCCAGAGAAGTGTTTGAAAATGACCCTGAGACTGTGAGTACTTCAAGAAGACGTTTTCTTATAATACCATTTTTGCTGTGTCGCTTTTTTTAACTCTTAAAAACTGATATATATAAAAACTGAAACTGATATATCTGATATGCTGATATTGTCCAAACACAATTCCCGATTCTGATATCAATCAATACCGATATAGCGGGGCAGTGGTGGCCTGGTGGTTAAGGAAGTTGAGAGCCACCTGCTCACTGAGGTGATGGGTTAAAGCAGTGTCCTGGTTTTTAAAATTGATTAATAAAATGAGCTGCTCTGCTGCCATCTAGTGACTGCATTGCAGTATCGGGTTTTATTATCGTAAGAAAAACTGATCACGATTTCTACAGATATTATGCAATTATGCTAATATAGAGCTGATAATATCGCACATCCCACATAAAAACTAACAATGCTTTTGACCCCCCCTTTCCCCACACTTTAAAACCACTGACGTGATTCACTTTAGAACCAGAAATGCTTTGAAGGATTTCATCACTTTCTTTGAATCCATTTTATATTTGTCATAGCTGTCGGTTTGGGCTGTTAGTTTTATCATTATGTGCATATTGAGTGGAGAGTGATGACAGCAATGTGACACAAGGTGAGTGATTCACTGTTTGGTCTGTTGCTGTTCACGCTCCAATAAGTCTGGCTGTTGATAACGATCAGTGGGCTTCGTATGCCGGTGTGAAGACTGGCTGTTTGTTGCAGTGACAGACAGTGAATCAGTGTGACTAAGCCTTTATAGAACACTGAATGAGTGAAGTGATGCTCCTGGACAAACTACGGCTGCTGGACATGTTCATATGAAATGTGTCCACACAAGTGAGAAGACAATGTCCTTTGTAAAGACACAGCCAGTGTGAAAAGTCAGTTTGTTCACTGTGGAACAAGCTTGGACTATACATCAGCCGGGTGGAGCTTCTGTTTCATGTTGGTCAGTGATGGAAAAACTGCTGACAAGGTCTGTTGCATTGGCTTCTGTAGACCAGACCAGCTGGAAGCTCCAAAAAAGTTTTTAAATTTGGACTCAGATGAGTTCTGCTTTTCCTCCTGTTCCTGCCAAATACGGGAAAACACCTGCATCTCATCATCTTTATCTCTGAACGCCTGAACCCCCCCTGCCCCTCAAACTCCCACGTTCACCTCCCCCCCACACACACACACACCAGAGCATGTGAGTGCCCAGACCAAACTCTCCTGAGTCCCAGTTGACCAGACAACTCAGGGAACTGTATAACCGTTTTATGTTCGGGAAATGTGTTTCAAGAGTTCCACGTACACTGACCACTCAGAGCGATCCCACCCACTCGGCGTAGTTTCCATTCTGAATTCAAACATGTACAGCTCAGCCTCTCCACTCTGCTCTGAGCTTACTGAATATTTACTACATGTGAATACGCAAACGTTGGTTTCCAAATTATGGGGCGGGTCCCTCACCAAGGCGGTTGTCTAGGTACAGTAGGGGGTCAAAGGATTTTCATGTTACATATGGTACCACTAGGGGGTGTAAAAAATATTGATACACGGAAATATTGCAATATTTTTTGATGACAGTTGGACTACAATTACATTATTAAAAAAAATCAATATATCACACTGCTAATAGTATCGCATTATATTGCAATATATCATATTATTGCCCTTGGATTGTGATAGGTATTGTATCGCCAGATTCTTGCCAATACCAATGCTATGAATATTTGTATGTAAAGTGTTAATGAAACAAAGAACCAGGGATGTCTCATAATAATGACCAACCAATATTAACTTAATTATGTATTATCGGTAAGAATCGTTATCGGTTTTTCCTCTGAAAATGAAAACTCGATAGTGCAATGCTTGGGTTTCGCCCAGATGATGCGACCTATAAATAGTCTTGAAGTAAAAGTAAAAGTGATAGTAAAACTATTATTTGTATTGTGCACAGTATTGCCATTGTGACACAGCACACCACTACACACAATGAAATGTGTACTGTCCCTTTAACTCAAACAGCAACATATATCGGCATTGGAAATGAAGTGTTTGGACAATATTGGCAGATCAGATATCTGCAAAAAAGTTAATATCGGACATCCTTTATTTTCTATTTTCTTTTGACACCACCCGTTGAGGCACGTACTGTATCTGCAGACTCATTCATAGCAGCACTGCTCATTCTAAAAAGCAGTGTCTCTGACTCTGCACATTTCTGCTGCTGCAGCTTCTGTATCTGCAGAGACTCAGAGCGCGGAGCTTGGTCCTGGCATCACGATTATTTCAGAGGGTGTTTTTTATTTTTTTCTCCTTCTCGTCTCTCTGTGACATCTGCACCAGGATAGATGGTTTAGAAGGAGATTGTCAAGATTAGGAACTTACTGCTAATAAACTCGTACCACGGCCTGTCTTTCCCAACACTGACCCAGAATTTAAGTTAGGATAACTGGGTTCAGGAGGATGGAGTGAAGGAGGTCATCGCTATCAGGAATATAGAGGATTCTTAAGAAGCCACTGGCAACGAGCCCTCATTCCTTTAACATTCACACGGAGATGCCAGAAGAAATGTGTAAAACCTTTTAGATGAGAGGCAGACGTTCAAGTCAAAGATGAAGGACTGTTTGTTTTTACCAATTTAAACAAAGGCAAAACTGAAGGTTTTTAGCGTGAAATGAAACCAAATGTTAAATGTCGTTTAGTCAAAACAGAAACAGAAAGTCATCACTGCTAAGTAACTGTCACTCTCATTTCTGATTTAGGAATACTTCTATCCAAAGTATGTGGGTGAGTAATATATATTTTAATTAAAATTATTATATTCGTCGTGGACCATTTTCTGACTATCTAACTACTGTTTTTTTTTCTTTTTGTAGCCTGCTTGGATAAATTTGGAGACACAGAAAAAAAGAAACTGGATCTGATCACCTGTGTTCACAGTAGGTGTTATTTTTTATTTTCAACTGTCACATGGGTGAGAATAGGCGACATCTAATGGTGAGCTTGTGTATTGCAATAATTAGAAGACTATGAAACCATTACTTTTTTTTACAGTTTGTAAATGTGGATTCTTCACATCTATGGAGTCCGGTGGTCAAAAACCAACGACTTTCTGTCTTGACGCCTCAAATATCTCTGTTGTAAACAACACAGAATTGATCCTGTGCTCCGTCCCAGTCAGTGGATGAGGAAAAATGTGTGGCACTGACAGAAATATACTCTCAATATACAATTTAAGGTTCATCTGTGAAGATTCTCATTCATCCAGGTCATGTTATCTAAAGAGTTTAGTTGTAAGAAACTGGACTTCTTCTTGGAGCTTGAAAGACGTTTCATTCCTCAACTGAGGAACTTCATTAGTTTCTGGTTGAACTACTAGGATTCCCTCTCACATCAACCAGAAACTGATGAAGTCCCTCAGTTGAGGAACGAAAAGTCTTGGTATTCGTTTGAAATCTTGAAAACTCTCGTGTTTGTTCATTCAGATGCATTCAATGACGTACATGTGACTCAAAAGCCTGACTGTGGGGCGGTAGGGAAGTTAAATATTTATATTTGTATTTCTATGTATTCTGTTGGTGTACCTGTAGTATTTCAGCAGCACATTGACTCTGTGGTCCACTGCATCAGCGTCACAGTGACAGAAAGGATGACGTAGGAAAAGTTCTGTTGTGAGTAGAATTCAAGATTTCTGCTGCATCAGGGTAGAGGAGACCACCGGCTTCACTGCTATTGGCTGACGAGTGTGGAGTGGGGGCAGGGAGGCGGATGGAGGAGGGAGGGAGGGAGGGTTCTATGACTCAGCTGCAGCATCACAACACTTAAAGATACACCGACCTTCTCTTTTCAGCGCAGAATAATTTATGACAGAATGACTTTCTGCTCTCACCTTGACCACGTTGTTGTCACGTGTGTCTGACGGAAGGAAGTAAAATATATATATATTTTCAATTGCTGTTGTAGCAGATGCAGGACAATCAGGAAGGAAAATAACATTAAGTTAATTTGCTAAAAAAAAAAAATTAAAATAAATATGTAAAGATTTTATTTCAGTAGGTATTGTAGGTCGTAGATTAAAATAGGCCAGTGAGTGAGCAGAGTGTGTGGAGGGTGAGGAACACCTAATTGTGCACTGGTACTGATTTTTCTAAGAACTAGGGAACTCAAGGACTCAGCTCTGCAGTAGCTGTGGAGGAAAGAAAAAGTTCTGACTCATCCTCATTATGAATTATGAAAAAAAAACAGTGCAAAAAAAATAATAGAACAGACTGAAAAAAGGTTTGGTGCAGATTGAACTCAAGTCAGCAGCAGAGGATGGTAATTTCTTTCTGCTTTTTTCCTGTTTTGCTCGTTTTTCTTTTCTCAT
>NC_024311.1:8069725-8103728 GCF_000523025.1 Cynoglossus semilaevis | reverse complement strand
TGTCTTAAACATATGTCATCTACATTTTCTTAAATGTATTGTTCTGATTGCTTTTTAAGGGTTGTGTGGCCTCTAAGTAGGTCAAAAGTTCCACAGTTTTTAACAAAAAAATATGTTGAGAAACTCAAGGATTTGTTTTGCTCCGGTTCATGTGAGAACGGCAGCAGTCTTAGCCCCACCCCAAGTACTTTTATTGACATCCGTGATGTTCAAAGTGTAATAGTTAGTCAATGTTATTACAATAACAAAGTACTATCACAACTTGCCCAGATGCATTTCTTAGTAGTATTAGTCTCTGGTGAAAAAGAAAACATGTTTTTCCCACGTGGGCTCATCTTTCTGCCGCCTCCCTCCACTTTCTCCAGGCTCTGTCCTTCCCTGTCTGTCAGAGCTCCAGAGAGCATGCCCAGACTTGTTAAGAACTCCAACTTTTCTGCTGGGAAACAGAAGCAGCACAGTGAGAGAAAATATTTACATGTGCTCACTCACACAGGCAGGGAGTGTAAATATTTAACACAGAAGAGAGAGTCCACACGTTTACACCAAAGCACTGACCCGACAGAATGAGTGACCGGGAGGTTTTTGAGACCTGAAACTATCAGGAACCTTGGCAAGGACTCAGTGAGGACATGTCTGTCAGGAGAGCTCAGCCAGCACGGGACTATTTATAAGGCCTCGGCCACTCGTATCCAGAATGTTCCAGATGCCCTTCTTCTGTGTGGTGTCATTTTACAGTTACCTTCAGGGACTTCTGTCCTCTTCCTTACACTTACGTATCTCCTGTGTTTTCTCTTGATATTCCAGACATTCCAGACCAGTGTTCTCCTTCTCCCTGTAATGACAGAGGCACGGTGCGCTGCGAAGACAAAAAAGGCGACTTCCTGTGTCACTGTTTCACAGGCTGGACGGGAGCCAGGTGTGAGAAAGGTACAGTTTTACGTCGGAGCTCAACGCAGGTTGGATTTTTGCACCGTCATTCACAGCGTCACTCTGCAGGGAAGTCGTCACTGTGACCTTGGTCCCACTGACAAACATCCTCCTCTCTGCTCTGAGGGAGACAGATCAGGACGTATTTGTCTCACAATCAAATCATTTCATACTTTATCCGTTGTTGATATGAAGTTTATGCCTGGGATGATGATCGATAAATCGATTAATCACATCAATAAATAAAAATGAACTTGATCGTTTTGCCGGCCCTGGTAAAGTGTCTGGATGTCAAGAGGGTTCGCTCAAAACTTGTTATTGTCACAGGCCTGATGTAGTTACACTGGAACTGATTTGACCTCATTGACCTCAGTTTGTAGTGTTTCCAGGTTTTATTTGCCACACCCTACAGACGTGTGTATGAGTGCATTCAACAAGTCGATATAAACCGCGTGTACGGGAAGAGGGGTCACAGAGGTCACGGAAGCCACAGCTCAACCCAACATGTCCTTATGTTGATTTGTCAGCAGCTCACACTGTACTGACGTGTGAAGTGTGTTGAAGGTGAACACTGTGGCATTTGATGAAGAAGCGTTTAACATAATATTAAGTAACAAGACTGAAAAACATCATATGACAGTCCAGCCACTGCACACATTTCCACTCTGACTCATCCTGCCACCTCTGTGTGTGCAGTGCTGTTTCACTGAGACTCTGAACATTTTCCATGTGATGACCACACTCCTCAACACTGGGCTGCAGCTGTTTGGAAGCGTCGGTTTGTTTGCCAGAGTAAAAAAAAAAAGAAAGAAAGTGTCTTTCAGAATACATCATTTTTTGGGTAATTCAAGTAAATTATTTTTTTTTCTTCAATTTCATTTTTAATTCACTCTGATCCCAAATCTCTGTGGAAAAGCTTAACCCAAGGCGACGACCTAATGCTGCATCCAGACTATGATGAGGATTTTCCTGCATTCACGTGGATTTCCCTTCCTTCCTTCCCACTTACAGATGTCGACGAGTGCAGCAAGAGAAACGGAGGCTGTGAGCACCAGTGCAACAACACCATGGGCAGTTTCCGCTGCTCCTGTCACCCGGGCTACATGCTGGTGGGACGTCAAATGTGTAATGGTACGAAAGTTTACAGCTCAGTCTCGTGAACTATATTCATATTTAAAAAAAACCTCTAGGATCTACTTGTTTTTGCAAAAATAATGAATGAATCTGAGTTTTTGTTTTGTTTTGTTTGGCTAATTACCACGAATTGGAAAGCTGCTCAGCCCTGGTTTTAACATCTATTATTGCTGATCCAATCACAGATGAGCGGTGATACCTGCAGATGTGATGTGAACCAAACATTCCTGAATCCATCCGCTGATCTGATTAAACAAACCAAATTTGGAGGTTGTTTAAAGGAAGCATTCCTGAACATGCATGAACAAAATCTGTCCTCCAGACACTATACAAACTGTAGATACTGTAGAGTGTGTCCCCCTGACCTAATGCTGTTCAAGCAGTACGGACACACTCTACAGTATCCCTGACCTGATGCTGTTCAAGCAGTACTTTGACAGTACTTTGTACTGCACTGATCATTTCCTAATGTTACAGCAGTGCAAAAAGAGATTTAATTCATATTTGTAGTTTTTTTTTTTCTTCACACAACTTGATTTTTCCTTTATTAACTTGTGTTGATAAAATATGACTTGTGTTTCAGACTAGACCTGATGTGACTTGACTTAAGGTGACTTGTACTGATTTGACGTAACTAAACTTGTATTTTGGACTTGACTCGTACCAATTTGACTTGTATTGGCTTAACTTGACTTGATCCCACCTTAATGTGACTTGGCTTTTTTTGTATGGACTTGTTTTGACTTGATGTGACTTGTACCAGTTAGAGTTTTATTGACATAACTTGACTTGTATCGATGTGACCCACATGTCCCGACCAGCTGACCATGTTTCGTGTCTTCTCAGACGTGGACGAGTGCGTCGACCCGGTCGTGTGCGGAACAGCTCTGTGTGAGAATACAAACGGCAGCTACAACTGCCTGTGCGACATTGGCTATCAGTACGACAACGACACCAAGACCTGTGTGGGTGAGTACACGGGGTCAACATATGTACTTTTACATTTCATTTAAAAAGGAGCAGCTTGTCTCACAGTGGGAGTGGGTGCGGCCGTGCAGCGGGTTCAGCCAAGGAACATATAACGTATAGTTATGATACGTGAATGTGAATAAGTAGGTTAAAGGTCACCGTCCACTGTTGTCCAGTCTTTTCTTAACAAGTCTGTCTTTTTGAAGACACTCCTTGGTTTGTGCAACACTTCAAATTCATTTTTAGTTTAAGGTTAGTTTACTTCCACCCATTCATTCAACCATTCATCTAGACGTTGGTGTAAACTGGAGCCAAATGTACAGATCAAATCACGTTCACCCCTTAATTAAACTCCAGTCGTGTAATTTTGACCCTTTAATGTCTGATGTTCAAAGGCAGACATCACAGAACTGACGGTAACACCAGTGTTAATGACACTCTTGGTGTGTAACCTTAATGTTCAGTAGACCACCCATGGGTTTTTTATTTACTGCACACCTAAGATGATAGTTTCCAAAAAGTCACAAATAGTTTTTTTTCTTGACACGGCTCTTGACTTTGATCCATGTCCTCGAGCACAAACACATCTGCACAAACTCAAAGAAGATCGGACTGATAATAACATAGCTACACAGAAATAAAGGTTTCTTTACTAGGGGCGCGGTGGAGGGACACGGGGTAAAGATGAGTCTAAAGTCTAGAATGGTAAAATTCTTAACCTGCCACGGAGAAGGTTTGGAGTTTGAATACAACAAAAAAAAAAGCTAAAAAAAATTTAAATATAAACTACATTTTCATTTATTTCCATATTTCTATTCTGCTTCCCTCCATAACTCTCTGTGTATCAACCTTTCTATGGGACGTTGTTAATAATAATAATAATTAGGGATGTCCGGTAATATCTGGCCGATATTAGCATGTTGCGTAATATCTGTAAGAATCGTTATTGTTTTTCCTCCGATAATGAAAAAAAATAGATGCAATGCCTGGGTTTGGCCAAACTATGTTTGCCCTAAAAATAGTTTTGGGGAAAAATAGCTGTATATGAAAGTGAAAGTCACTAGATGGCAGCATTGAAGCTCATTTGATTAATCTCTTAACAGATAACAGACATATAAATAAATATTAACAGGTCTATAACAGTATCGGTTGATATTGGAATTGGAAATTGTTTGGACAATATTGGCATATCGGATATAAGCCAAAAAATTAAAGATCCCGGACATCCCTAATAATAATAATAATAATAATAATAAAACGGGTGTTTTGGATATAAATAACTCTTATATGTTTGTTGGCAATAACGTTGGAAAAATACTTAGGAATTTAATAACATTTGTGACCTGGGTTGCTATGGAAACCAGACTTTACATAACCTCGGTGGCTCTGCTCAGAGAGTCATATCAGTAATGGTCCTCATGTCCATGTAAGGTCATCTACGGCCCTGAGATCCAGTCCAGTCCAGTTTGGTCAAACGCCACTCGTCTCACGCTCTGTTTGCATTCCACCATTGGACAGAAATGTTTCTGTTCAGCTCAGATCTTCTCAGCATCATATCTGAACGGGGGCACCACAAGCCGATGCCTTACAGCAATGATTCCCAAAGTATGGGGCAGGCTCCCTGTCCAGGGACGGAACTATTTCAGGGTGCACAGCGACGCACATAAAGTTTTTTTCAAACAACAGGCGTGACGTTGTTTATGTGGACAGCTGTCACTCCTCGTACCCCTGTCCTCCTGTCCCCCTGTCTCCTCCATCTCTGTCTGTCCTTTGATCCTCCTGCTCCATTGCTCCTCAGATGTGGACGAGTGTGTGACGGGTGTGTGTGCAGAGGAGTGTTTGAACACCCCGGGGAGTTTCCGTTGTTTCTGTGATGGTCGACAGGGACTGAAGCTGAGCCAGGATCTCAGGAGTTGTGAGGTGAGATATAGATTTATAATGAATATGTTTATTTTCAATATATGTACATAATCCAGGTAATACACAGTAGAATATTGTATAGGTTCATGTTGTGGATGTCATCCTTTCTTCTTCCAGTCCATCACTCCACGTTTGTCTCCACCTCTGAGGAGGAACTCTCGTTCTCTTTACCTGGGCCGCATGTTCAGTGGCGTCCCGGTGGTGAGGCTGCGTTTCCGTCGGAGGATCCAGACCGGGTGAGCAAAGAGTTCTTACTTGATGTTCTCTTTAACTCAGTTGTTATGAATAATTGACCTGTGTCAGTGAGTGTGCATATATATATATATTTGAATATATATATGTGTGTCCAAACATTTAACTACCGATTCCGATATCAACTGATATCAATATATGCAGCATAATTATAAAACACAAAACATAATTATAAAACATTAATATAAATATATTTTTATGTGTGTATATATATGTGCTTGTTGTCAGAACAGAATACAGACCTTAGCAGAACTGAACAGAAAACTTTACCATAAATAGTCCCATAAAATAATTTCTATAAAAAGTGTTGTTAATGTTTGACAGATTATAAATATCACCGCGGGAATATGAGATGGAGTTTTTCATCCGACACTTTTTTTTTTCCTCCAGCTTTTCAGCAGAATTTGACTTCCGCACCTATGACCCTGAGGGGGTGATTTTCTTTGCTGGAGGTCACCTGAACAGCTCGTGGATTGTCCTGGCAATGCATCATGGGAAACTGGAGCTGCAGATAAAGTATGGCACAGTCAGCAGGGTCACCAGCAGCGGGCCGCTGGTCAACGATGGCCAGTGGAGAAAGGTTTGACTGCTTTAGCTGAAGGCCTACAACAGCGCCATCTGCTGTTTCATGTGTTTTCAATGGTTTATTGTTGTTGTTGTTGTCAGATCTCTGTGGAGGAGCAGGGTCGCAGCCTCGTGATTAAGATCGACAGGGAGGCCGTCATGAAGATCGCAGTCAATGGTGATCTGTTCACGCTGAAGAAAGGCATGCATGAACTCAACCTGACTGTAGGGGGAGTGCCTTTCAGGGAGGACGGCCTGGTCAACCAGGTGTTTGTTTTGTCATTTTTGTCAGACCTGCTTCAGTCTGATAGATCAGGGGTCTGTTTAAATGTGATGATGATGATGATTAAAGGTAAATTCTTCCATTACCGCCCCCTGTAGGTCAACCCCCGTCTGGACGGCTGTATGAGGGAGTGGCGCTGGCTGACGGGTGAAGACACTTCAATACAGGAAACCATTCAGTCCAACCAGAACATGCAGTGTTTCAGCACAGAGGATCCTGGAGCGTTTTACCCTGGCACAGGCTTCGCTCTTTTCAACATCACCCAAGGTAAGGTGTGTGGGAAGGCCTGGTGGTTGGTGGCTGGTACTGCAGCCTGAGATTTTACTGCACAGCCTGCAGAAATGACAACCTTAAAGAAGGACATCTGAGCCTGGAGGATGTGAGGAAATAACTTCACCAGCTGGGGGAGCAGATGTAGGTTAAATAATTAAATATTCTTAATGAACGAAAAAAATACAAATAGTACAAATCAATGTTGCTGCGTTACCACTGCAGTTGCTCTGCTCCTCCTAGAGGGCCCCCCCCCCAAAGCCCTTGAACTACCACTACAGGAAATGTGCGTTTTATTTAGGTTGCACTCATAACTCGTTATTATTTTTTGCATACAGATGACATACTTAGAAACTTTGAGAGTTTTTTTTAATTTCTGTGTGCTGACACCTTCCCCTGTTTTATAAGCCATTTTCTGATAGAAGATTCTGATTTTCTGCTTGAACTTTTTCATCCTTTTCATCTATACATTCCCCCGTTTTATAAGCCATTTTCTGATTGAACTTTTTCATCCTTTTCATCTATAGAACCACAGAACCTGAGCATCCATCTGAGCCTGCGCCCCCTCTCTGCAATCGGAGTCCTGTTTGCACTGGTTTACCAGGACAAAGTTCCTCTTTCGGTCGCTCTGTCCGACTACCATCCTGACCTGGACGAATGGGGAGATGTGAGTTCTTCTTCTTCATCTCCCTGATGTTCAACTGGACCTTCACTTTATTATTTTTTTTAATGTTTTGTCTCTTCAGTTTGTTCTAGTGTCTTCCGGTGACGTCACTCTGGCCAGCGCTGTTGCTCCTGTGTGTGACGGTGAGAGTCATGAAATCGTGGTGACAATATCAGGGAACCAGACCCAGGTACTGGTGGACGGCCAACCTGGAAGAAGTGAAGACAACGAAGTTCCCACAGACCTGCTCTACCAGTCCAGCACCTTCATCGGAGGCCTGCCAGGTACCACCACAAGTCCTGGTCTCACGTTGGGCTAATGACACCATCAGACTAGGCAATTGTTGCTTGTTGCTAGGGGTAACAGTTTGCCATTACTGTTGCTGTAGCCTTGACAAGAATAATGGTGTTTTAAAAAACAATGGAAATAGATGAAGCCATTACCACTCTACACCAGTGGGTGGTGCTGTTTTCTCACATCCTCTTCATGTTTTGTTCCTTCGTCCTCAGATGAAGTTCCTCTGGTGTCCATGCCGGTGTCGGCGCCCTACAGTGGCTGTATGAAGGTCAGCGTGAACGGACAGCCTCTGGACTTGGACCAGGCCCTCCACAAACACAACAACATCCACTCCCACTCCTGCCCCCTGCTGGACTCTTACCAGTGACCGCAGTATCACGCTGCCAAAAACTGATTCGTGAGTGGTTGATTGAGGCGAGAATCGAACAGTATTTATAAAAAGATCTGACCAGTGTTAAGAACCTAAACCAACCAGAGCGCGTTTTTGTGATGCAGGTGTAGCCGTTAACCCAGGATCACTCTGTCCTTTTACTGTGACCACACTGCTGCCTAGAGGTGACCTTTCACAGTATCGTACACCATCGGTCGTAGGTTAGTTTGCTAGCAAGTGGGTGGCGTCCCATCTACTAGGCAGATGAAATGGCAATAACTGCTGCACAACGTTGCCTCAGAAAACTGCCCCTGTATCGCAGCCTTATCAAACCCACCAGAACACACATGTCAGAGGCCTGGTCCTGGTCCTGGTCCTGGCGTCCTGTGCTGTGGTTTAGATCCAGGCTGAAGTGGAGCAAAGTGACTCCTGAGCTGAGGACATGTAGCCCATATTTGACTCGCATCAAAACTTAAATAGGTCAAATTGTAAAAAAAAACAAAACAAAAATCAATTCTAATAATAACTGGGCGCCAAAATAAAAGCCTTAAAAACCACTAAGACGGTATATTCAAAACACAGCAGAGCTCTGTTTGTTTATGTGTGGAGATTTAAATGAAGCCTCAACATGGAGGTCGGGTACGAGGCAAAGCTCAGAGTTCTGGAAAAATCCTTGCAGGTGTTTGAAGGTAGACGGGAACCACAGTGAGCACCTGCTCTCCACGACTGCCTGGCTTTTCTTTTATAAACAATGTGCCTGTTCAAAACAACCAAACCAACCCAAACTACTCCACAGACGTCAGAACAGGAACTCACTCACACTATGCATATGGGAGTTTATTAATCTGTTAAAGATGTGACCCACTCCCCCACAAACACCTGCTCAAACTACAGTCAAAACCAGACAAGAACAGTCTTAAGAACTAAAAACTACTTCCTCTCCGCTTCCCAGTCCACAGTCTGCAGCCCACGTCGGCTACATGAGTCGACCAGAAGTAAACATTTCACAGCACAACAATTTAAATTTTCCCATATTTGCTTCAGTCTTCAGCTGCAAATGACAACTAGGCGACAAACAGTGTTTTCTAGTCCAGTAACATCCAACCACTGTGTCGTAAGAGATGATTAGCTGTGATGCGGAAAATTATTCAAATTCACTTAATTGGTCTGAAAACTAATATTTATTTATTGCAAATATTTTCTCTCTGTTTGGCAAGTGTGTGTGCCAGGCAGAAATACTCTTCCACTAGATGGCAGCAGTTGGCTATGAAAACTCAAAAAAGAGAGTCAGAGCCATTGAAGAAGATCTTTGTTGTGTGTCAAAAGAGAATCAGAGCCATTGAAGAAGATCTTTGTTGTGTGTCTTTCTTCAATTTCTGCAAGTATATCAACATCGTCGTCAACCAAACAGGCTGAGAATTTACACATTTACAGTTAGTAAATTGTGAGTATATTTAAGCTTAAAGATTGTTATATTTCATTATGTATACTTGAGATTTTTGTTTGATGGTGTACCGTGGGTTTTTTTTTCGAATGAAAAAATATGTACCATGGCTATCGACGAACTTTAAAAGATTAAGCTTTGTACCACTAGAGGGAGCCCAAAGTAACAGAAGTGCTATGCGTGCCACAGCTTGAGAACCACTGCTCCACCTTATATAAATGCCATTTCAACAGCCCACGTCCTCCGTGTAGGACTTCTAGGCTACGGTCGACTTGGGCTGCAGACTATGAACTGGGACTTGAGTCTTGAAGCACAGGGAGACAGGGAGGAACCTGCTCCATTAAAAAAAACAGAGAAAAAAAATAAAGCACTGCATCAATCGCACCACACATGCTACTGAGAGTTAAAAAAAAACACGAGTGCGCTGTAAAATACTGAACTATGTAAATAATGTGACTACACTGCTTTGTAAAAGAGAGAACAACACTACCTTATGTTCACTGAGGTTTTCTGCACATCTTAGTCAATCATTCTAAGTGATGAAAGTGATGAATCCACCTTTTTTTTAAATACTAGTAAGACGACAATATGGAGCCGCAGCAACAATTCAAATGTTCTGTTTGATGGAGAAATGCCACAGGAGCTCAGTGTTACTTTACTTTTACTCTATAATGTTACATTAATAGTTTTTAGATGAATGGGTGACAGAATATAGAGCTTGTTATTTCATGTTTTTTTTTTATCCATGTGTTGTATATTGACCTTTTCTTCCATTCTCTTCTTTTTTCACATCAACTGCTAGTATGTGTTCAACGGTGAGAGAGAAGTCCGTCTTCTGGATCAGGACTTTGTCTCCCGGTGAAATCTTATTTAAGAACATAAATAAAAGCAGTTAAACGCCATCAGGTGAATTTGTATCTCACTGTGGTTGTGTTTAAAAAAAAAAGAACGCCAAAACCTGTCCTGTCCTCTTCTCTGTCTGTTGTCTTTATTTTCCTGAAGTTCATCTCTTACTGTTTGACTTCTCTGAACATCTCTGCTGGTGAAGACACGTTATGGTTCCCCAACTTATTCAACAGCGCCACCTTTTGTTGGTAGGATTATTGTCTAGCCCTTCATATGACGTTTAAAACTGCAAAATGTATATAGTCATTGAACAAAGGAAATTAAAATTATAAATTGCAGTGACAGAGATGAAAATATTGATTTGCCTTGCTGCACTGCCTGCAATGGCTCCACGCCCCTCAATTTGGGAACTGCAAATTTCTTAAGAAAAGTAAAACAAAAAACGGATACAGTGTGTAATTTTGCACTGAAGTAGTTTTACCTCAGGTGGCACCTCCTGACCCACTGTGCCAGAGTACCACTGGTGGTATTCTGGCTCCCTCTAGTGACCAGGGGAATAATCAAGGGTCCATCAAGGGAGCGACATATTAGTGGAAGAATAAATTGTGTACCACCTTAACTCTTTCTTATGGCTCTAAATGGGTCAGGGCCCACGATTCAGACCATGCACCAGACCAAGACAGACATAATCATGGAATGTACTGTGTTTATTAATGTTTATTTTTATTATTGTCATCTTTAAAATCATTTAAAAATATGTACTGTTCAGAGTTAAACAACACTGTACCTTTAGTATTGTTCACATACTACTCGCTGGAGTAGTTACATCAATGACTACAGGATTTTTACAACGTAAAGGTACAGTTGGTAAGAATTACTGACCTATTCTGGTAAAAATGCAGATCGTAAAGTTTGCATTTTAGAAAAGATGATTCCATCAACAAGTTATTTGTGTTGTCTGAATTTTCAAATTCTTCTGAATTTTCTGTTATAAGCATTTTGTAAAACTGTTCTTTTTACGTATTAATCTTAAAGTCCATGACGACTGAATTACTATTTATTTGAAAATAATCTACACACATGTAGCTATTATATTACACTAAACACACTTCAAAATAAACACTTTGTAGAGAGATGACAAGATTGACAGAAACACGGCTGAAACAGAGCCAACTGTGGCGGTCCAGATATTTCACAGCAGTGGATCTCAAATGGTCAAAATCCTTTGACCTCCACACAACTTGACTTTCTTAACCCTCAATAGTGCCTAACATATTTGTAGAGGCACCCTGTCAACAAAAAGTACAAAAATTGCTTACTTACTCAGTGTGAAACCAGGACCTGTTTAGTTGAACACAATGCTAATATACTAACAGGAATTGAAAAAAGACACACAAAGATCTTAGCAGCCCTTAGTCTCTCTTTTCTTAAAGGTTAATAGCCATCCACTGCCCCTGGTGGAAAAATATTTAATTGTTCTGCAGGTCATACAAACATCGTCTGCAATAGCTTCGAAAGTTTTTGACATTTAATCTTGGTCACGTGTTTAATTGCTATGTTTATTTGACCCAATTATTATTCTTTTTTATTAATTCTCGAGAAATGTTTTATTTTAAAATATGACAATGCTGTCGATGTTGTCATCTAACTTTTGGGAGTTAAATAGTCATTTTTCTTTAAAATCTTTAACATGTTTACACACCATTACTTTCCCATTGGTGCCACTTCACTACACTCTGCTCCAATCAGCAGCTGTTCCGGTCCATCAACAGTTCACATGCATTACAGCTTATAAATAAAACGAACGACGAGTTTAAAGTGCACATTACACACGATTCACACAAACACAGACAACAGCGACACCTTCAACGTCATCAACTCCATCATCTGGAGAAAGCCCTTTAAACCGCAGGTTAAGTGTTTTCATACGTCATACACCATCAACATATGCCAGTAGTCGTGATGTTTCCACCCCTGGTTCTCAGCAGGCGTAGGGAGGAGGTTTCTCAAAGCCACCGAAGGAGGGTCCGTAGAAGACTGGAGCGTTGGGAGTCAGCGTGAAGCCACCTGTTTCCTGGGTGCCTTCCTGTGGCTGTGGCTGGGGGGCATGCTGGTTCTCCTCGGACGGACAGGTGGTGGAAGAAAAGCCCGTGGTGGAGGAAAGGCCCGTGTCGGTCATCATCTGGGGCGTAGGAAGTTGCTGGAAGTTGGTGTTATGCTGGTGAGAGAAGAGAAAAAGTATAAAACTACTAGAGCGTAAAAGCCAATCAGAGCTGTGTTCGTTGTCTGGAAGGCGGGATCTCTAAACAGAGATCCAATCATAGTGAACGTCTTTCCAGTACAAGAATGAACAGAAGAGAGGAGGAAGCTAGGAGCGGGACAAATATATGGAATATATTTAAGTAAAACCTTGAAAACTAGACTCAGTGTAGACCGCGTAGAACGACTGTTTGAAAAACAAAAACAAAACAACAACTAATTTAAGGTTTTATCTGCAGACACGTCTTTCTGAGATTCAGACAAAGGTAAAGACACTGAAGCGTTTAAGTACGAGCTAACCTGGCTAAAATATGAAGTCGAATTAGCCATGGCCGTTTGTTAACATTTAAATACTACTGTGTACTTCTGCGTATATCATAATGAATAATATAATACAGTAATGTTATTTGTAAGATAATACTAAAAAAGTATGTTTAAAAATATTCGTAAATAAAAGTATTATGATTTTTTCAACATAGTGAGTCTTTTGAAACGTTTCTATTAGGTTAGATTAATTTGCCAAAACTAAACTTAAATTAAAAACAGTTATATTGGCTAAATATACAGTACATGTTGACCAAGTGTAACTTTCAATTTTCTCCAAAGACTAGGACCTAATTTAAAATGTACTGTCAAAGTGAACACTGGTATTTTGTATACCTATATTTGTTACAACTGTATTTTGTTAATTCAAACCCTAACTGATGTTTCATGGTGTGTTTTTCTTTTGACTCACACCTGACCTTACCTGACCTCAGGTCCAGATTTTAACCAGGGCCATTGTTTATGTCCTTACCTGCATCTGCATAGGTATTGGATAGTTGGGGTAGGCAGGCAGAGCCTGTCCTCCTGGGCAGAAGCCAGCGTAGGTGAGCATGTGCTGGGTGGGGTTGTACAGGATGTGGGGAGGCGGTGCTGGGCTGGGAGCCACTGGGGCAGTCGGCTTCTGCTGCAGAAATACCATTAGGAAAAGTTGATGAAAGCTGTGAAAAAAAAAAACTTTTATATCTATATCATATCTAGGCTCACTATGTCTTTGTAGGCGCCCAGGATGGCAGCAGTTATGATGCCCAGGATTAAGGCCATGATGTTGAGCACCACAGAGGTCCACATGAGACGGTAGAGGTGGATCACGTCCCAGCAGCTGCTGACACCAGTGAACGCAAAGTAAGCTGCGTCTTCGTATGTGCTGCAGGAGGGCAAGAGAACATGAGGTAAGTTTTTATGGTTATAAATATAAAAATATATGTATTGCAAATCACTTCAGTACTGTCAAATCAGACAAAAATATTATATTTGAGAAAACAAAGGTATTGATAAAGTATAGACAAATAAAATTACAATAAAAGCTTAAATGTTCCAAGGAAAAACTCAAGCTTTTTTCAGTTTTTTTTATGACTGTACATACAGCAAGGATTTTAGAGTTAGCCTATCCCTCTTTGACCTTTAGTGACCTTCTGAGCCACTCACCTCTCACAGTTGTACAGGTAACAGCAGTAGCAGGTGTTGCTTTTCATTTTCAGCTGACATGCTTTGTTGAATGACCGGCAGGTGACCTGCAAATCAGTGTCAAGACTGTCAGCTCTGAACCATGAATTATTATTATTAAAGATGATTATTTTTATCTTCCACAAAAGAAACAAGTCAGGGAATAAATATTTCATACAAACAAACCCTTGGACTGAAATTTAACTCTTCTACGTTTAAATTCATTTCATGTGTAGTTGATACCTGCAGTAGTTACTTTGACCAGGAGATGTCACTACATACATTTATATCTTCTATTTGTGGAGTTTGAACTTCACATAAAATATATGTATATTTAAAAATATATAGCTGTCCTTCTGTTCCATAAATATACAGAAAGAGTTATATTTATGAATGTGGATTGATATCGATTAATCATGATTATTTGTAATTATACTCGTATATTATGAGTATGCAGATGTTTTACATGTAATTTAATCAGATTTTTTAAAGTCTGGGCTTCACCTCTGTGTAGTAGTTGTCGTAGAAGTATCCAGAAGCACTGCTGTAGAAGTCACACATGTCCTCCTGCAAAGGCCTGATGTCCTGTGTCATTAACAGATACAACAGACGACGGTGTTACGAAGCACCTGTGAAGTTGTCCATTCTTTACAGAAACACATTACTGTACAAATGTTCCAGCTTTTTTCTTCATTTCTATTGTTTTCACCAAGTTCCTCCTCACCACCACCTCCTCCTCCTCCTGTGTCTACGTCACCACAGCAGTGACAGGATTACAACATGAGGTCCATCACACTCCAAAAACCTCCGGAGCGTTTATGAAGAGTGAAGTGTAATTATATTTTCATAGTCCAGAGCTTGAAGGTGCAATAAATGAGACTTTACTGTCGGCAGAGAGCAAATGAAATAAATCTGCAGAAGTGAGATAGCGCTGCTGATGGACCTGAGAGAGCGGGCCAGGTACCGAGAGGTCCGGTTCTCTCTGCTCTCATTAATACACTCATTAGGATTTAAATGTGCAGACGAGACAAACCAAGGTGTTCACGTGAGGACCATTAGAGTTCTCTAGCCTTTATGGATTCATAGAAGCAGGTGATTTAAGAATAAAACTATATAATAACTTTATTATCCAAAATGGCTAATGTCAACCTGGGAATGGATTGATGTGAACATAACAAGAGTGAAAATAGTTCAAACCTTTGGGTTTTTAAAGGGAACTTTAAAAAGAACGGTAGGTCAGAACTGAAGCTAAATGTTAGCCAACAGAGTAGCTTAAGGAATGAAAAGTAATAGTTTACAGGTAAATATAAGCCTAAAAATATAAAAAGTACAAGTCAAACTGACCAGAAAAATAGACAGAATAATAGTTAGCCAAAAAATTAGTGTGAGATGATAAACACAGTTTGTCGATAAAAAAGTTAAGTAAAGAAGTTTAACAAATGATAAATTGGCCTTTTTGTGACACTTATGTCCAGGTGACAACTGTGTGTGTGTGTGTGTGTGTGTGTCTGCTAGGAACTTACGATGTATTCCGAAGCAATGATTCCGTCAACAATAGCACAGAGAAAGGAGACGATCACACCGATGCTGATGAAGATGATCGCTGCGATGAGCTTCAAGGAGAGGAGGAAGAAAGGTGAAGAAAAGAACACAAAACACACTCTGTGGTCACTTTATTTCATTTTCATTTTTACTAAGTCAGCAGTTGTCAGCTGTCCAACATTAACCATTGGTCCTCCAACGTGGGTAGGTCCATCATATTAACCATTGGTCCTCCAACGTGGGTACATGTTAATTCAGGGTTTTTATTTGTAAGTAGTGAGAGAAAGTCGGTCTTTTTAGAACATTTCTACCAGGGAAGAAGCAAATCCCAAAAGTCATATCCTAGGTGAGATGGGCAGCAGTACTGGGGCGTGTCCTCATCTGCAGCATCAGGACTGCAAGACGATAAAGGAAAAGTACGGCTGCCGGTTTGCCACGGTACAGGTGCTTTCTGGGTAATTTATGGGCAAAGAGAAGGCGTACAGGACAGAAGGGTTAGCCTTTTGTACCAGCAAGGTCAATTTAATTCTCACACACACTCACGCAAACACACACACACACACAGAGGCTGAAGCAGATGCAGTGGACTGATCGCAGATGTCTAATCATAAACTTTATCGCAGAAAATTGATTCCTGTCTTTTCCACTGCTCTCTCAGGACCGAAAACCTCCGTCACTGAGACGTTATGATAAAACACACAACGTTCATTAGTCTGTGTTTAACCATTAGCACATTTAACACAAGGATGAATCAGAAAAAAAAAATGGTCGTATGTGTGAGGTCATTTTTCGTTTTTTGGGTTGGTGCGGTGCGGTGCAGTGTGATTTGGGTGGTGACTGCCGCCCCCATGACCCGGTAAAGGATAAGCGGATGAAAATGGATGGATGGATGGATGGATTATTTATCTGTACAAACCACTGTATGAGTTGCTGGCACCAGCATTCTGCAGCACGATTCTTACAGATATTACATAATATGCTAATATCGGGCCGATATGAGCACATTTATGTAATCTCCCTAGTAAATAGAAAATGACAGGTTCGTCAATAGAGCCCTGAGGAGCCCCTGTGACCTCAAGACAAGAGCTCCTAGTGTTTGTCAGTTGTACAGTATATTGTTTTTTATTTAGCGCAGTAGTTGGTAATTGTAGTGACGGCGTTGAACAAGGAAAATGCTTTCCTTTTTTTGTAGTCCTACCTGGAAACAGAGAAAATAAACCTTCTCTGAGTGGGTATTATCTGTCACTGCTCCAGGCTCTCCACTTCATTAGGCGTCTCAATGACTCGGCTTTTATGGGAAGCAAGTGGAAGATGAGGCCAGAGGCGGAGACAATAGAGCCTGTCACCTGCATTACTTCACATTAGCACCAGCTGCCAGCCCATAAAACACCTCAACACACACTGTCGCCCCACCACGCCCCACCCTCCCCTGACACCAATGAAGCAGAAAGAAAATTCAAAAACTGTAAAAGATTAAAGACAAGGACGTACTGTAGACGGAGCTTCTCTGCTCTCTGGAGTGAAACTGATGAAAAAGGATGAAGAGTCAGATTTGAAGTCCATTCATCAAATATTTCTGTTACGCCAGTAAAATCTACGTAAACTCAGTGACCACAAAACCAAGACATTGAACAACTATGGACTTTTGACACTTGACACTTTGACTAAAAGACGTATCTTTATCACAAAATTAGAATCAAAACAAGAAACACAAGCCCGCCCAGACGGACTGGGACATGCTATTCTTCAAACTACAGTCAAGTGTTGATGTTCTTGGCGGTGTGGGCTTCATTACTATCAATTATCTTGGTTCCTTAATTTTATGCCTCTATTAAACCACATTAGCTCCATTCTGTACCAACCCTACACTCGTGCTCTTCCTCCCTCTGTTTGTTATGGAGTTAACTCATGTAGACTGTGTTCATATAACAGTAAATACAGAATATACAAGAGAACCAACATGATCGAGATTTCTGACTTAGGTCATGAACCATACAGGACAGAGGGCTTCAACAGTTGGTTCGCAGCCTTTTGGGGGTCCATGTAGATGGCCACTATTGTTTCTCTATAGATCGTATAAA
This sequence comes from Cynoglossus semilaevis, assembly GCF_000523025.1. Lineage (NCBI taxonomy): Eukaryota > Metazoa > Chordata > Actinopteri > Pleuronectiformes > Cynoglossidae > Cynoglossus > Cynoglossus semilaevis. The sequence goes on along the minus strand of NC_024311.1, from coordinate 8,086,418 downwards.
TCTTTCGCCTTTTACTAAAGATTTCCGTGGAACAACATGGGTCTTTCTCAGTTATGGTTCCACTGGTATAGTGGTTGACACGCCTGCCTCACAAGCAGAGAGTCCTGGGTTTGATTCCCAGAGGAACCACATACTTGGCGGCTCCCAGGGGCAGCCTGTTGCAGCAGATGTTAACATAAGAATTTCTCAAAATGCGGGTTCAATGAAAATCAAATTATTTATTATTATTAATGCAGAGGGGATCATTTGTAGAAGGGCTTTGCAAAAATCACAAAAAACTTAGTGATTTATTACTTAAAAAGGTGGAGAAAGCAGAAGTTTATCAATAATTAGAAGTCCTGTCTGCAGGTACCACAGAGGTTACGTAACTAAAGTTGCTGAGAACAAGGTCTTCTCTTCTCCAACTGAGTGGTCCACTGAGCTGTTACGACAACTGGACAGAGGGTAATAAGAACTTATCATCCCATGACCTGTTGGGTGAAATACAGCTTTTTACAGGTTCAATGTTCTGCTGTCTGAACAGCAAGGTGACCTGAAGAAGTGGCAATGATGAAAGAGTGAAAAACCACAGCTAGAGGAAGCTGATGTTCAAGGAGTCATGAAGTCGTTTCCAGGTATTTCAAGACAATGAAGTCAGTCCTTTCTTACATTTGTATTGTCTAACAGAGGGACTTGGACCATATCTGTAAGAGCTCCAGGATCAAGCATCTCAAGCACAATGAGTTTACAGGCAGGTAGTGATAATGTCTCTGCCACTAGGTGTAGCTGTTTTATGCTGATTTTTTATGCTGAAGACCCTTTTGATTTCAGCTTCTTCTTCTTTGGGTTAGAACTGGATCACTGTTGTTACTGTACAGTCCAGACCAGGGGTGACAAACATATGCCCCGAGGGCCAAAACTGGTCCACCCAGGGGTTCAATACGGCCAGCTTGATAATCTAGCTGTATGCGGCACCTGAACCAAACATTTTCGGTGTCTGTCGTTCCGGAGTTTGTGAGTGATATCGTAGACCAAGTCTGGTGAGTGGTGTGTGTGCTGGGGGCACATTTCTGTGTAGTAGTGGAAGGTTAGTGTGTGGTTTACGGGAAAAAGACCATGAGTTTGAATCCCCTAGGTACTGTAACAAGATGGTCTCTGTGGAGTTTGGATGATTTGGATCATTTTTGTGTGAGGTTTTTCCGGGTTCTCTGGTTTCCTTTTCAGCCCAAAACATGAAAAATTGGGAATGAGATTTAGCTGTGGGTGGAGTCTGGTAACTGTGAAGTCTATTTTTTTCTTCTCATTTTGGTGAGGTATATTGGGGTCAGGTTTAGCTGGTGTCAGGTGTGTTTGTCCTGGTTTCCCTCTAAGGGAGTCAACCCGACTAAGTAAAACCTCTCACCACTGGGGCCCACGTACAGTGTCCAACTCAGCCATGAAACAACAAGACCAGGAAGTCAGGAATACCCAACAGGTCAAGGTGGGAAATACAGAACAAAAACTAAGTCAAGGCAGGTCCTGGAACACAAGGAACACAGAGGAAACATCCCATCCATCCATCCATTCATCCATCCATCCATCCATTTTCATCTGCTTATCCGTTACTGGGCCGGGGGGGCACCAGTCTCTATGCCCGCCACTCAAATCACACTGCACCGTACCAGCCCCCCGTGAACCTTCCTGCAGGTGGTGAGTCCACTGGAAGGTACCAACCTCCCTAACCAGGATTCAATCTTACCCAGGAGGTGAACCCTGGGGTTCCACACCAATGACAGAGACAAAGCGCCACCACAGAGGAACCACAGAACTAAGACTAGAACATACTAGTCTTACATATACATATGTATATGTGTGTGTGTACACACAGGAGACGAGGTGTGACCACAGGTGAGAGTGACAACAGACCTGACAGTAATTCCCATCACAGTGTTTAGTCTGTGTACTCTACAGTCATCGCCTCAGTTTACCTGTATTGTACTCTACAGTTATCTCTTTTATGAAGCTTTGCATTTGGGTCGCGATTCCGCTGCTAATTGTTCGCCAGATTGAAACGGGTGGCTTTTCCTGTAAATGTCCAGGAATCGGTTTTATAACCATATCCGATCCTCTCCTTGTGAAACCAAAACAGAGGGAGCAGCGCCACAGCTCTCATATGTCATTGCCTTTGTGAGACTTAGTTGTTCTTTAATGAGTAACCTTGCTCTGTGGGCCGACGCTCATGTTACAGTTGCATTCCAAGAAGCAGAAGAAGAAGACACCTGTGTCAGCGCTAACGTCACCTAGCGCACCTTGCATTAGGAGCAACACTGCAGACATGCAGCGGTGTAGCCATGATCACGGCATGAATGTTTAACACACGCGGGATACAAATCGGTGTATCATCGGGGTAGAGAGGTTCTTAAAGGAACAGTGTAAACATGGAAGAAAAACGTATCTGTTTTTGTAGCCTTTCTGATTGGTTGTCAACAGAGATGGAATTAGATTAAAAGTATTTACACAAATACCCACATCAGGTTTATACTCCATAGAACAGGAAGTATCAGTTAGTTATGCACTGAATCAACGTTTTCAGCCGAGATACTGATATTGTTACCTGAGCTCGGAATATCTGCTGATTGGTACCGATTCAGTACATTTGTTGGATTAATAGTCTCTCTACCTCAACCATGATTAAATATTCAATCAAACAAAATATTATGAAATAACACATTGAAAGAAATTATAGATTTGTTACAAAAATGGTTATTTATTTTTATTTAAAATAAATGGTAAAGATTATAGTAAATATGCACCAATAGGCACAAACACCAGCATTTAAAATAATCAGGAATCAAACGTCCCTGTAAACAAATAAAAATAGGAAATACAATTTAATAGAAAATAAATCAGCTGCAGTATGGAGATGAAAGCGGTAGATTAACTTTCTTAATTAAAAGAAAAAAAGGAATTAAAGAGACCCAGGTGTCTGTGGTAAAGCTCGTTGATTTTACGTCTATTAATTCAAGGGTGTCAAACTTTGGTTCAGGGGCCCAGATTAGATGACGATTAGATGAAGTGTAAATAAGTACAAGAACATTAGAAAATATTCATATTTTATGAACTATAATTTAATATAACATCACCAACATGTAATGTTTTTGCATTGTTTTCACTTTCACAAATTCATCATGTCATCATGCCTAAAAACAGCGGTGCATCCGTTGAGCTTCTAGTCAGTGCAGCTGTATTATGACTAGATTAGTAATTTAATCTACTTCTACACTGCATGAGATTGTCTATGGTAAGAAGATAAAGGGTGAATGACCAACTGGGACACAGTATCCTCAGGGACACATGAAAAATTAACAACTCACACACCGTCAAGGAGACGAGAACTAGGCAGTGGAACGGAGCTACCGTTACACAGCAGCACTTTTTCACGGGTTGAGGAAACCAACTACACCTAAATGTCTTAAAAATAAAATGAGTAAAATACTAAAATAATGAAATGTATTTTAGATTTAGATTTTTAGATTTTTGTGTCTTAGGTTTGTTCTGGACATGATACTGTTGGAAAGAAAAAACTCACTTTCTGTGTCTGTGGTTCTTTTGTTTTTGTTCTTCCTAACTACAGCTGACTGAAAAACCAATCGATGAGTTCTACAGGAACAGTCTTCATCAAACCAGGAGAGCGGCTCCGCTCCTGAGTGATTATATTTTCAACATTGTGTAGAACATAAATGCAATTGTGTGACATTCTATCTGTGTTTGTGTCTAAAACTATGGGGCGCTGTCGTCACATGACCAATACTAATGCAGTTTCGTTGTCCTGTCACAGAAATCCAGAGCCAATCATATTTGCCTCTCTGACCCACACAGACCTTGAGGTGAGAACCAAAAATACACAATTCCGCTGTCTTAATCAGATTTGTCTGCAGCTCAGTTCCCACGTCAATACATTTACAAAGTCAGTGACACAATTCTAGACTTTATGATGTATATATGCCCTGGTGTCCAGGAAACCTTTCTCACTTCCCAGTGTTAAAGTAACTTAAACTGAAAAAAGAAATAGGTCCTTGAAAAAGACACCTTCAAGAATGACTGTGCTGACTGACACATGAGTACGAAAAGACTCCACAAGCTAAGAAGTAAAAGAGCTAACAGAGGTTATCGGACAAGCTGTAGATCTGTTCTGTTCAATGAACGAGAACGAACTGTGAGTCATCTTACAGTTTATGTAAGTCCTGGTATAAAGACCAGAGCTAACGTTAGCTACAACAGTCCTGGTACAGACACCAGAGCTAACGTTAGCTACAACAGTCCTGGTACAGACACCAGAGCTAACGTTAGCTACAACAGTCCTGGTACAGGACATAGACTAGTTGACAGGGGGTTCAGAACCTTTGAATGTAACGACATATGAAGAGTGTACTGATATGTAGAGATCCAATTAAAATACACTTTATTATAATGCAGTGCCAATAAAAAATCATTCAAACACGTTAAAGACGTACCATAGGTCTGCGGTTCTCCACCAGGTGGATGCCAATGATGCCCAGGAAAGCCCCGCAGCTAAGCTGGAGGCACAGAGAAGCAGAGACTCTTTTACCATCACTGAAAATATTTCTTTACTGAAGGAGTATTGGGGGGTCAAGGAGGGGTCACTTACAGAGATACCAGGGTAATATCCAGAGACTGGCACATTGTCAGTGCGGGTGGCAGAGACCAGACCTACTGTGAGCACCACCAGAGCCAGGACCAACAGAGCCACGGTCATCCACAGAGCCGTCCTCCTTCGACGCTGGTACTGATCTGAAGACAAACCAGAGGTTTGGTCGGATCAAGAGCTCTTCACACTTAAGGTACTACAGTACTACCACGTTATTTATACTTCAATCCCATGCCTTAAAAAAGCTCAAGTATTGATGACATTAACATTTGGTTGGTTTTTTGGTTGTTTTTTTTTACAGTCACTGGAAGTTGACCCTGGGGTCAATTATGGTGAACAATTAACCTAATCCTCCATGTGTTGATTCTGTGGGACAGACATATAAACACAATGATATTTCTTCTTGGGGAATCGGGGGAGAAATATTGTGTTTATATTAAATAATTATTTAAATTTAATTTGAATTCTTATTTCTATTAAAACATCCCATTCACAATTTTTAATTTGATACTTTTTTAAAAATGTATGGTAAAAGAAACACAATAGTACTTAAAAAAACCATTGATCTGGTAGATGAACTTTTTTTAAAAAACAATGACAAATGACCTCATACATTATTATTTTATTATAAATTATTATTTGTTTTGGACCAGAATGCTTTGCAGCATCCAACATCAAACCTATAAAGACTACAGACTGGACTCATGGGACTGTCCTAACATGTTGCTGCTCTAGTCATCAGGCAGATGGGTGATGGTTTTATCAGCGCTCAGCTTGAAACAGTACCTGCTGGATCCAGTATCTGTGTCCCTGCTGGTGGACTGGTCGGCTGACTCTCAGGCTGCTGCATTTCCATTCACTCCACTTTAATCCAACTTGAAAAAAACGGCTTGTTATTGTTGTTTAAAAATTTAAAAAAAAAAAAAGTGAAAAAAAGCTCCTGCTCCTGCAGCAGAACGACTTGGATCGGGATCACTGGTCCTCGGTCAGTACTTTTCAGAAGATAGTTTTCATCCTCCTCGAAGAACCACTGGCTGCAGTACTGACATAATGTGGCTGAATAATGGAATAGTTGGTATTTAAATTTAGTTTGATGGTTTTAGTTGGCCCAGAGCAAAGTGAGAGCTCACACAGACACAACTTTTCTGTCTTGGTCCTGAGAGAGAGTGAGAGAGGGACAGAGAGAAAGACAGAGGGTGAGGAGGTGAGAGAGAAAGAGAGGGGAGGGAGAGTGAGAGCTAGAGAAAAACAGAGATGGACTTTATGTTTACAGCGCCCCCATGTGGCTAAGACTAGGAGAAATTTCTTTAAAGAAAATGACAATATTTAATTAATATATTAACTTTTATTAACTAAATTAGTTACTTATTTATTCATTGTGTAGATAATAGTTTAGATTAACAGAGGAGGGAAATGTTTTGAAATTTTTCGAAGTCCACACGTGTGTGTGTGTTGTTTGGTTGTCGTCTGCAACAACAGCTCAGTTCTTAGAACCTGAGGGCAGCGACCATACACCTGTGGTTAACATTAGCCCTGGTGGAGCTAAATCAAAATTGAATTGAGTCAGTTTACTGTAGCGTTGTATCAGCAAGAATCATCCGTTTGTCTCCATCTAGTGTCCGGACAGAGTCACAGACAGATGCAGTCACCTGGTAGGATTTTCTACTAAAGAAAATAAAACCCACAGACGAACAGTTCTACCAGCTGAACAGCCCAGTTAGTTTAACTGGTGTCTGAGAGGGACTTGACCCAGGAGTGGACTAATCAATGGACATGGACACTGACCTGCAATTATTCTGAAGGTAAGAAACGTTTTTATTTTAGCTGACTATTGAATAATAATAATTGTAATTACTTAAAGCAGTATCACTTGTATCAACTGCAGTACTTGACTAATACAGTTTTGAAATTATGTTTAATTACTTGGAGTTGTTGACTTTTCCTACTTTGTGTAACAATATTCCTATTGAATGTGATGTTAATATTTTGATTATTGTATTTTTTTTATGTTCTGCCTGTTTTGGACCACAACTTAGACTGGGTTTAAATTTCGATTGCTTCAGGTCAGTGTCTACAAGAAGAACAACAACTTATTAATGATTTAAACCATGACAGGGACATATTTAATCCAAACAGTCAACACAACTACACACTCATGTAAACATTAGTCACAAATGAAAAAAAAAAAACAACAGCCAACAAAACACGTGCTTAACAAACTTCATGTCTCTCTCTCTCTCTCTCTCTCTCTGTTCACTAACACACACTTCATGTCTTCATTTAGTTGAGTTGAAATTCAAGTTCAGTTTTAATACCATTACAATTGTGAAGTAAACCTAAATTAACAATAGAATACCAAACAGTGCGTGTATCGTGAAGTCATAAAACACTCCTGAATGAATAATGGAGAATAGAAAAACACCATTAAAATAAGACTCTCATGACTTAGTCAATAGAAAGCTGAAATGTGAATTTAATTTTCCCCGTTAATGTTGCCTACATTCTGTCTTTGTTTTTCCCTAAAGCTCTTTTACAGACCTCTACTACCACAACAGTAAGACATTCTGAATAAGTTATTAAATAAAAATGTGGAAAAACAACAACTCATGATCTTCAGGAACTCCAAGGTCAGGACTTCATTCTGTTGTTCAGTGACCTCAGGTCTAAAGACGACCTCTGTGTCCAGGATCTACAGCAGTGAAGGCATTTCTCCAGAACCTCAAGCTACAGAACAGCTAACAATTCTAACCTCCCTGAAACACAGAATCTGGTTAAATACAGAAGAACTAGGAGAGGACCAGAGGAGACGTCCTGCAGACATCGGACTGGACCGGAGTTACTGTGAGCTGCTCCGGATGTTGCTGACAGCTGTATAACAGCTAACACCTGGGCGTTGGACCGTCACCGTGGAAACAGTCTGTGTCTCGTCGCTCTCCACAGAAACGGAGCCAGCAGCAAACTGAGGGTGGTGACACTGAGAACCAGCAGGTAGACCTGAGGAGAGGCCGGGACGGAGGAGAGGACACTCAAGAAAAACTTTATATCAAACTTAATACTACACTTTTGTGTTTTATTTTGTGGTTAGACCAGCAGAGGGAGCTCCTACTGACAAGCTGAAGCTAACGTGTCATTAGCCTGGAAGCACTTTACAGTGAGCTAAAGAGTTCCAAACTCACTTTTCACTATTTTCAGTGAAGGTAACTGTGTGTGTGTGTGTGTGTGGAGGGGGGGGGGGGTGTTTATCAACACTGACCTCTCTAGAAAGGATCCCCGCTCGACGTGCACGGCTGCCCAGGACAAATGAGAACTCGCTGACCTGAGCCAGACCAGCTGATACAACCCACCGTATGTGTCGAGACCCCCGAGGCAGGATGAAGGTCAGCACCAGGGCAGCCATGAAAAACTGGATGAAGAAGAACGGAGAAAATGATTGGATGAGGATGAGACACAGGAGGAGGAGAGCGATTCAAACTTTAGAACTGGAAACAGACGGGGTCAGAATCTGGTCCACGGTACATTACCTTCATAATTACGAGGGTGAGCGTCAGCGCCACCAGGATGGAAAGTTCATACAACACGAACGACGGGAACACGTGGAAACCTGTCGTAAACACAGAAACGTCGTTGAGTCTTTGTGTAAAAACACAACAAGAATCTACCACCAGGACACAGCTGGGTCTGACCAATAGAGGCAAAGAAGATGATGGCCAGGAAGTCCCTGATTGGCTCGATGCACCCCATGACCTCTGCGGTGTTGGTGTGTCCCTGTGTGGACAGCAGAGCCCCGGCCAGGAAACAGCCCAGCTCCATAGAAACGTACAGAAAGTCCGTCACCTGTGGAGCCGCGCAGAAGGTAAATAATTGACACACATCACACACATCATTTGTGGCAGATTCATGTCACGTTCCTGCAGCAGAACCAACCGTTAGCATGAAGAAGACAAAAGCAGTGGTCCCCAGCACCAGTATCTCCTTGTTGCCCTTGCTCTCGGTGTGCAGTTTTCTGTAGAGCGGTCCAATCACAGAGGATTTCAGCAGCAAACACAGCAACATCACCGCAGCCAGAGAAACCAGGATCTGGACCAGGAGGAACAGCACACGCAGACTCCCAAACAGGAAGCTGAGGAGCAGAACAGACACATGTCATCAACATGGTCTGTGGAGGTAACCCTGTCTCTGACTGCACAAGTTTATCCAACCATTGACAACTCTGTGTTCAACCAGTGTTGTTTACAGACTGTGTGGGAAGATTACGTCCCCTCAGAGTCTTGTTTTTGACGCCGTCCTAAATGGAGCTCCAGGTGGAGGTTTTTTTTTTTTTGGAGGAAACTCTTGCTGCTGTAGCGTTGCTTTAAAAATCCCAAACTTCTTCTAATGAAATGCTCAGTCTGTGAATTTCTCTCACTCATTTTGCTGCCAATCGTCAGATTCATTGCTTCTCATCACCGTTCTGATGATCCATCTGAAATGAATTTAATATTTGATGAGATATTAGTCCCAAACAAGATGTATTTAGAAGTATGAACAGCTGTTGTTTGACTGTTCATGAGCAATGCTACATAAAGCACATGTTAGCTCAAACCTGAAGCTAACAGCTAGCTTATAGTCCTTGTGCTTTAAACGGAGGCCCAACCCTCAGATCATGGGAAGAATGGCTCACATTTGATTGAATGCTACATTACCCATCAGTCTTCTCCTCAAAACTGAAAACCAGGTTGGGGGGGGGCACAAATAACTGTCACAGATGTCACGAACTTATTATTATTAGATTTTTTTTATTACCTGAATAACAAATAATATTATTACTGAACATATATTTTAATATTTGGTCCTTTTTTTAAAAATTGCTTTTTGCGTGTGTTTTTAAATATTAGGTTTGTTTACTATAGTACTCTGTGTGTACATGATCCAGTTACTGACATACTGTATAATACAGCTGACTTACACAACTGACTTTTTGACTATGTCAGGTTTTTTCCTTGAGGGTTGGGTATCAGGTATGTCACAGGAGGGATTTAAAATTTAAAAAAAACCCAGTGTAACTACGGTGTCTCACTGAAGGACACAGTCGTACAACAGGCGTCACACTCACCTGTCGGAGTCTCCACTCTGGGCCAGGATCAGAGTCGGCATAGCAGCAATGAAGAGGCTGAGCTGAACGTCCTGCATCACCAGCATCCCAAGAAGAACAATACTGTAGTCTAACTCACCTGTCACACACACACGTACAAACAGAGACAAAAGACAGGTTGTTTTGATTGTTGTACTGTAGTATTGTTGATTAGTACTAGTAGTAGTACTTGGTGTACGCTCATGTTCTCGACCACTGCATCAGTAACATACCTTCCCTCTCCCCTCTGCTACTGCCGGCTACAAAGCGGGACACGAGTGGAGTGCTGGACAGGGACAGACAGGTGGAGATGAAGACGGTCTGGGTGGGACGAATACTCAACACCTGTCCCCACAACAGACCAGCTCCGACCATGAGCAGAGTCAGGTAACAAGATCCCTGGACTGATGTCTTCCATATCTACACACAAACACACACACACACACAATATAAAATAGTTTGAAATTTTGAAATTCGAAATAATATAAAATAAAACTTCAACTTCCAGAGGTCACCAACACAATAGTTTGCAAAGTGATGTTTTTTTTTTTTACACAAGATGCTTTGAAGAGTAAAGAACCCAATACATATGTATATGTATTGGGTTATATGTATACATACATATATATGTAAATATATATACATATACACATATATGAATGTGTATATATATATACTGTATATATATATGCTGTTTATATACATATATGTATACATACATATATACTTGCACTTATATACATAAATATGCATATATATCACATATATATGCTTTATATATCAAGAAAAGCATCTAGTGTAAACAATAAATAAAAATAAATAAGAAATCACTTCAAGTTCTAGCTTCAAGTAGCTTACCTTTCGAATTCGATCTGGTGAGAACTCCAATCCAACAACGAAAAGAGTGAAGAACACGCCCAGCTCCCCCAAAGTCTCCACCTGAACCATAGACTGAAACACAGATACAGAGAGAACCACTTTACACAGCATGTGTATTATTCTGATACTGAAACAAAAGCTGCATCAACAGAACCATGGTAAATCGAACACTAGGAAGTACTTCAAGTTGGCTACATATATGGGCCACATAGAGTATTGTTAACCTCATGTTTTAAAACTCTTTGTAGCCCATGACCCAAAATGGGCTCCAACCCAGGATTAGACCCAAGGACGCAGGCACACACACTAACCTTAATGGTGTTCAGACCAGAAGGACCGAGCAGGACTCCGCAGATGATGTAGCCCAGCATTGGTGGAAGACTGAGTAGAGTACAGATCCATCCACAGGGAAGTGACATCATCACCACTGACACCAAGTCCTGCAAAAACACAGGGCTTTACAATTCAGTTTCTTTACAAAAACTTTCACCAGTTTTGAATCAGGATGCTGACCTTGATGAGGTGGGGGTCCACTCTGGGCATGGTGGAGTCTCTGGGTTTGGCCAGAACATACTGGTTGTTCTGTGAGTCGATCAGCATGCTCAGTCCCAGATCGTCCTCCACTTCCTTCACCCCGGACTTGTTGCCCCTCTTCCCTGTGCCCTCGTCGTCGTCCTCCACCCTCAGCACTGCTTCTACATTCACTCCCTCCATCTTAACCAGAGGTCGACAAGGTCAAGGTCATGAATGATTTTTAAGAAGACGGGTGGACAGAACCAGGGCAAAAATAAGAAAATGCGACTTATACCGATATATGCTTTTTTCTTCTTCATGATGCATTTTGTGGCTGGTGAGACTTAGGTAGTCTAACGACAAGAGTCATAATACAGAGAGACTATGGGTTCAGCTGTGATTGGCTGACCTCTCTGTTGTTGTCAAAGACATGCTCCTCGATCGCCTCCTCCAGTCGGTCGGCGGCTTTCCTGATCTCCTCCAGGATTTCGTCCACCACAGACAGACTCGTGTTCTGGGCCAGAGCGCTCTTAGCTGCCTCCTGCTGGTGCTTCTCCGCAGCCACCAGCTCCATGTACTCCTGCTCCTCCTGAGGAGTGTCAACAGACAGAATAGTCACACGATAGACATGATAACAAAACTTGAAAATAAAAAATGTCAATGTCAAGCCATATATTTCCTAATAAAGTAGCATTTACTATTTGAACGTAGTATTAAATACTGTGTTTTATTCTTCAGATAAAACACACTGTAACCATTAAACACAGGGACATTAATAGACACCCTGGGGGCCCTGGGCAAGAGGTGCAGGGTTGCATTTTGTCATTGATAAATGGACCAATGTCAGCCGTCTAACAGGGCCTCTTCCAGCTGGGGACCCTAGGGCAGCTGTTCTCAAAAGGTGAGACCTGCCTCCCCTGGTGCACCTTCTCTGTGACCAAAGAGTCACAGGGGAGACCTGCATGAATTTGCATGCATTAAGTGAAATTATTTGCTCTTGCAAACACCACATTTTCCAGGATATAAGTCGCACCTTTCTCATCCTTTTGCTGGGTTTGCAACTTATACTCCAGAGCAACTTATAGTCCGGAAAACAGTAATTGTTTATGGTGTGAAGTTGTGAAAGTAAAATGATTTCAAATACATTCTATCAATTGTTGAAACTCATAACTGCTCGGGGGTGGGGGGGGGAGGGGTTCCCCAGTTTGAAAACCCCTGCCCTAGGCATTGCCTGGGTTCCCTGCCCTGTTTGCGACCGCCTAGATTAAACACTGCTGACCAATAACCTTTATGGCCGCCTCCCTGAGGGCCTCCAGCCGCTGCCTGCTGCTCTCCTTCATGTTCACCACATCCCTATAGTCCCCCTGTAGCGCCCTATGCAGGCTGTGCATCGCCTGAAAAACCAGGTGCTCACTCTCATTTAGCTCTTTCTGGAACACCTCCAATGTGTGGACCTAAGAACAGAAAGAAAAAGAACTCAAAAATTTCAAAACACACATATGGTCATCAGTTTCGGTCACTGTCAAACACCGATCATACCTGGAAATGTCTCTCCGGTTCAGAAAGAGTCTCGTCTTTTCCGACTGCATTTGCAGCTATGGCCAACTTCTTAATGACCACATTCTTCTGACGCAGGAGACCCACCAGGTGCTTGCAGTTACTGGCCACCCAGGTGTGGTCCTTGGCCAATAGCTTGTTGAGAACCAGCTTGTTGTCATTTTTGACCTTTTGGTCCCTGTCTTCGCCAACAGAGGCTTTTGGCAACAGCCCAAAGTACAGAAGCCAATAAAAAAACTGCATCCAAAGATCTACTCTGTCTTCACTAGAGGCTGGGGTAGATCCTTAGGAGACCTGGGAACAACAGAGTGGGAGTTACCATATTTTCCGGTTGCACTTTTTTCGTCCTTTGGCTGGGTTTGGGACTGATACTCATGTGCGACTTATATATTAAAATACATCATTTCACGTTTGTTATTTTCACACTGACAGCCGCTAGAGGGCACTCTAGACATGTGTACCAGTATCTGCTACTCCTGTACCACTGAAAATATACATTTTTGTTATTTTCACACTGACAGCCACTAGAGGGCACCGATGCAACTTAATACACAATGGCAATAATTGTTTAAAGTGCTGAGTCAACGCCAGGTTCATTAATAAAATTATCAAAAAATGCGATATGACATGATGGACCAGGTGATCAAACCTGCATCATTAAACCAAACAGGAATATGAAATCTGAGTATACCAGTAATACAGGTATACAAGTAATGAACAGCTCTCATGTGATCATGTTAAAACATGAGTGAACACTCATATATTAATAAGACTCTTTCAGAAAAGTCTTCACTCTCAGGTCCTTAAGAAGAAAACTTCCTGAGGTACGAGTACAGGTTTGATGTTTATTTTTAAGTATTTTTAAGTTGTTCACATGATCTCTGTTATGTCCTGAAAGAGCAACTTGTTATTAAGTACAGAGTGTATGTGTACTGCACCTGTCATATGTCGTACTGTTTGTACTGTAAAGCCTAGTAGAAGGACTGCTTTGGCCCTAAGTGCCACACCCATTAAATCTTGCAGGGCTTGATGTTCCACTTACATTCTAAGCATTTCCTTTTGTTCCTGCTCTATTCTAAGCTGACAAACTATTTTACCAAATAACTTGTAGCAGAAGAGTCTGGTTCTATGTGGAGAAAGGCAGGGCAGAGTTCGTAGAAATCAAGAAACTAAAATATAGGAATGGCTTTATTTCCTTGAAGCTGCACAATCACGACCGTAGCTTAGAAGAAACCCTTAGGGGAAGGTGTCACGAACCTTTTGAAACAAGAGCTACTCCTCTTACCATCATCACTGCACCCATTTGAATATAACTACTTAATTTAACCGATTCAAAAAGTAACAGTAACAATGACATTTTTGACCCTCTTGTTGACTAGTTTTGTTTTTAGAATGTACCCCATGGCACCACGTTGGTGACCCCTGCCTCCAGAAGGGACAATGTTGAATTTATTCATCTGTGGTTAAAAAAATTTAAATGTTAAATTACTATAATTAAATCACTCTTTGCCTCTATGTAGTGGAAGTTCAATTGTTTACACTTGAAGTGTGGAGTATAATGGAGGGGGACACGTACATATCTGTATTCTTGGTATGATGACGTCAACACAGTGCAGGTCTGACAGGAGTATCAACACAGACGAAGTGAAAGTTGACTTCCTATTTCGAATTTTTCCACAGACCTGCACAATGTTCAGTGGAACTATTTTATGGAATAAAATTATTTGATGTCTTTTTACAGTATTATGTCCCTAATGTGTCGCACGTGGTGCAGTGTAATAAGTTTACATTCGAAAACAACTCAACTGAAATGGCAAAACAGACTTATTTGATGGGGAAAAAACAGCAGGAAGATAATTATTAGAAAAATCACTGTCAGCAGCACTGCGAACAGTTTAGCTATAAACTACCAACACATCACTAAAAAGTTTTTTTATTTTTGTTTGTTCGTTTCCCTTCGACTTATGTGTGTAAATACATAATGATGGAAAATTTGCTATTTCATGCCAACAAGTGAAACAAACGTTAGTTAAACTAAAACTCAGCCGAGTAGTGAATGACGTTACACTGAATTAACACCCGGAACCGATGGACGCTGTCAGTATCCTGGCCGCTCGGACTGATGACTCACGACTTTCCAACACGACATTTCAGTTACGAACGACTGTTACAACAACGTTAAACCCAAAATAATGTAAATACCTGTGGAAAGTGCCGTGTGTCCTCACTGAGAAGTCCACGACTTAACGACGACACGAAGGGAACAATGATGGGGTTGTTCCGCGGCAGGAGCCGGGGCAGGAACGGCTCTCTGCTCCTGCTCCTACAACGTTAAACCCAAAATTATGTAAATACCTGTGGAAAGTGCCGTGTGTCCTCACTGAGAAGTCCACGACTTAACGACGACACGAAGGGAACAATGATGGGGTTGTTCCGCGGCAGGAGCCGGGGCAGGAACGGCTCTCTGCTCCTGCTCCTCCCCCTCCTCTTCCACATACCTCCGTTGAGTCCTTCGTGTAGCTGTGCTTAGCAGACGAGGCTAATGTTGCTGCGGCCAGGTAAGAACGGGCAGCTGCTAACTGGCTAAGTGAGCGCTAATCTCACACTGGTTCATCACGATTTCCCTGAATCTGACCGTAATGTTAACTGTGCTATTAAAATTCATACGTCAACTATGCTAACGTGTTAATTTTTGACACTTTACGAGCCGTAACGTAACCACAGCAGCTGAAACACATCAAAAACAAACAAACAAATAAACTCGTTTATGGCATTAAAAGTGACAGTTCCAATGTTCATTTTCTTCACTCACCTGTCTTTTACCCAATTTTCTGTACTTCAACTTATTTTACAACATGTACTACAATATTTTTCTTTAAATGTTTTGCTCTACTACTCATTCATTTACTTGTAGTACTTCACAATGTACGTTAATCCATTTTTAACTTTTCCACTTTTTCTACTGTTCGGACATAGTACAGTTTATGCACAATATTCAGTGTAAAAAAACAAAGATTTAACATATAACTGTTGTGATGTTGTACAGTAACTGTTTTCCATCACAGCAGCTAATATCGATGTTTTCATACCCCATTCATATGACGTCTAATTACTACGTTTATGTATGATAACATACATCCCTCACGTTCCCCCACTGTTCCTCTCTTCTTAGGGGTGTGGCCTAGCTGATTGAATCAATGTTCTACTATTTCCAAAATATTTCAGTTAGAACAGGTCTGTCCTTCTAGGGCTCTGTTTTTTTTTAATTTACTCAAAACGTGGAATTCTGGGAGTTCAACTAACCAATCAGATTCAATTTACTCAAAACTGGGAGTTCAACTAACCAATCAGATTCAGAGTAGAGGCAGCATGCCTTTAAGTCCTAGGAAAAAGTTACACTGTGGCTGCTACTCAGTAGAGTAATGTCCACCTATTGGGCTGTATGCAAACGGTTGCACTTCACATTAGGGCCACTAGGGTGCAGTCTTGCCCCGTTTTCAGAAAGTGTCAATTAACCTTTTTATCTAGAAACGTCTCCATCTTACCTGTTTATACTACTTCACCTTCTCCATGTACTACTACTGCTTTGAGTACTACTTCATCTACTGCTTTTACTACAATTTCTACTACTTCTTCCATTGCTGGTAATACCAGTCTCACTGGTACTGGCTTTGTGATTCATAAAAAAGTTTAGAATAGCAGAGTTAGGATTAGAGTGGATCATGGAGTGGATGGAGGCTGTCAGAGGAGGCGGGGGGATTATTTATTCTTACCATGGCCCCCATGGAGCTGCTGGGATGTCAACAAGGTCCAGCACCAGCTGACGGACCTGCAGTCCAGCCCAGCAACACATTAGCATTTCTGTCAGTGCCCCCCCCCCCCCCCCCCCCCTCCCCCCCCCCCCACCCCCTGCACAACCAGGCTGTCCATTTGGTCCCTGGCACCCGCGCTTAAGCACCCACCGCGCTGTCTTGCCCTTAAACCCCGGCCGCAAAAGTCCAACGCCC
>NC_024311.1:8063501-8069394 GCF_000523025.1 Cynoglossus semilaevis | reverse complement strand
CCCCCCAACACCCTTGCATTTCTGTCACTGCCCCCCCCCCCCCCATTTCCCCTCTCACACCCAACCATTCAGCTCTCAGACGCCAGGGCCGTGGGGATGGCCTTTTTAGGAGACACCTGATCACAGTGGAGTGGAACAGTGCCCGACACACAGAAGCCCTGCTGGACTGTGTGATGCCTTTGTGTGTACGTTGGTGTGTGTGTGTGTGTCAGCACTTTGCCGAGAACTGACAGACTCACAGAAAACTCTGAAAGACTTTAATCAGGTGGTGTGATTATGATGAACAGAAGTCAGGTTTTCTGTCGGAGGTAAGATTCCTCTTTTTTTTTTTTTCGTCTTGGACCGAAGCAGCTGAAAGAATTTTCACCTCGCATTTGTTTGTGGAAGGAATCCTCTAGATCCCAGGAAGACTCTCCAGCAGGAGGACTTTTAGGCTGCGTGAGCCAACGGCAGCACAGACCAGTATCATGGAGAAATTTAAGGCAGGCATGGTCCTGGGTGGTGTCGGAGATGCTCTGGGCTACAGGAAGGGTCGATGGGAAGGATGCACGTCGGGCAAGAAGATCCAGGAGGAGCTGGCCAGTCTGGGAGGACTGGGGGCCTTAAAACTGGATCCTGATAATTGGCCCCTGAGTGATGCAACACTGATGCACATGACCACAGCCGAGGCTCTCATAACAGGTGAAAATCACACATTATTATAGAATGTAGTCTGGTTTTGAATGGAATCTGTGTAAAACACACAGATTTCTTTGTTTAGAAGGAGTTTCCTGTTTCAGTTCTGGTCAAGACTCCAGTCACTTTGGAGTGTAAGAAAATATCGATACGATGAAATATTGCGATATTTTGTTACATGATACCGTATCCATATTCTACAGTACTGTATGGATTTTTTTAATTACCAATTACCAGTCAAATATTTCTGGTGTTGGTTCATTTTATCTTTCTTTTCTTTCTTCTCCAGTCATTTCAAATGTAGATCCCTCTGTTCCAATGTTACTAAGGTGATGTTTTTACTATGATGACAGTTTTACTACAATCAATTTGAAAAAAAAAGATATAAATATATATAAACGTATTTACTGTATATATTGCCGTGTATAGACTATGGTGGTATATCACAATATACTGTATAATTGCCCCTGTATTGTGATACATATCATATTGCCAGATTATTCCCAATACACACTCCTACAGTCATCACACTGATATTTTTTAGTTAGTTGGTTGTTTAAGAATTAGAAAATATATATTTACTACTGTATTATATAGTATCTTCTTACATATATATACATCCATATTACACATATATATGTATATTACATATACATATGTATAAAATATATATTACATATATTTTTATATTGAGCATCAAACACTAAAGAAATGACAGTGCTCCAGACACAGAAGTAAAGATGAACGATACAAACATGTCATCAGTGATGATGTTGGCGTATGTCAAAATGATAGGCACGTTAATGATCAGAACCCAGTGTTCCAGGGAAAACCTCAGCACAGAATTAATGTTGCCACACAAGAATGACTGCGACGACGCAGTCATTAATAGATCTCTTTGGAGAAGCTGATCCCTGGTTCTCTTCACCGAACAATGGCGGCTCAGACGGCGCCGTTTCTGCTGCGGCTGTCGTGGTCGGCTGTGGCACGGACTTCAAACGCGGCACAGTGTCACCTCTCCCACAGAGATGGTGACGGAATCTACTGAGATTAGCAGGCTCCATTTAGCCACAGTTAAGCATGTCTGTCACTATCACACATACGCACACACACACACACATACAGGTTTTCATGTTTCTTTTCTTTACCTAATTGAATTAATTTCACCAGTAATATTTTATAATAATTATATTTACTTGCTGTACTGCGTCTTTGGTTGTTGCTGATCTGCACAGTTCTTGAATCTACACCGATGTATGAAGGCTCTCAAACACGGAGGTAATGATTCTGTGTTGCATTTCTCAGGAAATACAACTTAAAATTATGCCTTTTTCATATATATAAAATATAACAATACAGTTCTGTGTGACCTCTGACCTGCACCATTTACTTAGAGATTCAGAGATCCAGATTTGTGCCTCGTTTCCCAGTTGACCTAATGCTGCACAGCTGACTCCAGGTCAAAGGCATCCTGGTTCTAATCTGCGGCCCAGCAGCCAGAGACTAAAGTTAGCTCACCACTGCACCGCTAATCTCCACCTGCATGCCAGGCATGAATGACTCTCAGGCACTTTGTTTTGTTAAGTGAGTGTAACTGTGTGTGTGTGTGTCCAGATTACTGGTGTTTAGAGGACCTGTACCGGGAGCTGGTGCGTGTCAATGTCGAGGCCATGGTTTCCCTCCAGGGCAGAGCCCCAGATCCAGCTACAGTGGAGGGCTGTGTTTACCTCAAACCTCACAACTACCTGCTGGCCTGGCACACACCCTTCAATGAAAAAGGTGTGTGAAGACCAACAGTACGCAACACATTCACAAGTGTGGGCCTGACTGAAAAGTGTAAATAAATGTTTTGCCGTGTCCAGGGTCGGGGTTTGGTGCCGCTGCTAAGGCCATGTGTGTGGGTATGAGATACTGGCAGCCTGACAGGATCAACAGCCTGGTGGAGGTCAGCGTGGAGACCGGCAGAATGACCCACAACCACCCCACAGGTGACCGTGTTGGTGCTGGTTTTTCTGACTAGAAGAATGACCACAGTCAGTGAACTAGGCGTGATTATGGTATAGCGCCCCCTATGACCTTTATTTTGGTCGGTTCCATAGTGTAGCATGCCTGTCTTGGAAGCAGAGAGCAGAGAGTCCTGGGTTTGATTCCCAGAGGAACTACATGTTTGCCCCCTACTATAATTATTATTATTATTCAAATGTGTTTTTCAAGGGTGCACAGCTTAGGCCTCTCCCGGAGATGGCGCCATAGGCAATCTCTCACAGTATGTGACTTGCTTGGTTTGTTTGGTGACTAAAACTGTCAAATGCTGAAGTGAGGTTTCCCACGGTTCTCGACTCCAGGTTTCCTTGGTTCTTTGACCACGGCACTGTTTGCATCGTATGCGATCCAGGGCAAACCTGTTGTAACCTGGGGCAGGGAGCTGATGAAGGTCATCCCTCGGGCTGAGGAGTACTGCAGGAAGACCATACGACACATCGCTGGTACGGCTCAGTATCATCTCATTTAAAGTTCCCTCCACTGGACTGGTGTGTCAGTCTGACACCAGGGATGTCACTTGTTGTCACTTGTTTATATGCAGAGTACCAGGAAAACTGGTTCTACTTTGAGGCCAAGTGGCAGTTTTACCTGGAAGAGAGAGAGCTGGAGGAGGAAGGACAGAACAAGCCTGCGTTTCCTGAACCCTACGATCCTGATGAGACGGACAAGGTCGGTCCAGTCTCTTTGTCCACACTGGTCCAAACAAAGGCACGTTTGTGTGTAACGGTGCACCTCTCTGACCACACAGATGTACAAACGTTGGAGTTCAGAGGGTCGTGCGGGCCGCAGGGGTCACGATGCCCCCATGATCGCCTACGATGCTCTTCTGGCCGCAGGCAGTGACTGGGCTGAACTGTGCAAGCGGGCCATGTTCCACGGAGGTGAGAAGAACAGTCCAACATTCTGACCAACGATAAAATACAACGTCTGATTATTGGACTTGAGTTAAGAATCAGTGTTTGATAAGAATGCTAGCTGTAACAGTTGAATATGTCCTGAAAAATTCCTGTAAAAGAGAGGAAACCCTGAAGCTGTATAATGAAGTAGTACTTCAACTGTAATTTCAGTACTAGAACTATAGTAGCATAATTGTGTAATATCAGCAACAATCATAATAGGTTTTTCCTCCAATAATGAAAACCTGATAACACAAGCCTGAGTACGCCAAATGATGTGTGCCCTAAAAATAGTTTGGGGGAAAACAGCTGTATATAAAGGGGAAAGCCACTAGATGGCAGCATTGCAGTTCATTTTATTAATTTATTTTAATAGTCAGTGGATTGAATGTGTGGTTTGTACAGTTAAACAAATAAATATTACCAGGTTACCATAGCAGAATGCTGGTACGTGCAACTCGGTTTACTGTGGTTTGTACAGTTACAAATAAATATTACCAGGTTACCATAGTTTGAGAACTGCTTTTCTTGATTATTTAAAACCATTCCGTACTCATGTTAAAGATTTGTTCAACCCTGGTTTCTTAGGTGAGAGTGAAGCCACAGGCCTGATCGCAGGCTGTCTCTACGGCCTCGTCCACGGACTGAGCAAGGTTCCCTCTGGGCTGTACCAGGATCTGGACAAAAGGGGGCGTCTGGAGGAGTTAGGAGAGGCTCTGTACAAGAAAGCATCTGCAGAGAAATGCACAGACAAGTAATATTGACCTCCACTGGCCTAAATCACCTTCTGGCTATCAACAGAACTGCACCTGACTCTAAAATCCCCCCCCCCCATCTAATGACATGTACCGTATTTATGACCCACGAGTGTGACCAGGTCTCAGCCTGTGGCCTATTGTTATACATTCTAACACTTTGTGGTACACAAAAGTTGCAGACCACAAATAGCTCCAGACATGCTGCATCGACTACATAAAGTATAAAAGGGAAATAAAATGAGTGGTGGTTAACACGAAAAAACAATGCTATAATTTCCTGAGCTGATATTTTCTTTCTCTATGATTAACCTTCATTAACATTAATCACAAAGTTCTGTAGCATCTTGGAACTGTTTAAACATCTAATGTTGGTTGGTCTCACTTTACAACTGATTTCTGAGTCTTTTCTAAGTTGATTTAAAAAAACAAAACAGTTCTTCAGTGTTACACGGTAAACATGATGAGTGCATGTCAAATGTGGTTGCAATTATTGCACACCAGTGCTAAGTTAGCATAGCATCTTTCCATACGTGTACCTTGTGGTGAGTTTGTGGAGTGTACATGGTCCACACTGATGTGACAAGACTATTAAAATGTACGGAGACGACTCTGCATGAAGCGCCTGTCTCTTTCTCTTAACTGCATCTTTTACCGCAACGGTGAGCTTTTGTTAAAGTCCATAAAATCGCACACTCAAGTTGCACCGACGCCCACCACCCCCCTTTCTAATCTCCTGCAACAAGGGATGTCCGATAATATGGGCCGACCGATATAATTAGTCCAATACTAGCATAATTAGGTAATATCGCTAGGAATTGTTATCATTTTTTAATGAAAACCCGATAACGCAATGCCTGGGTTTTGCCAAATATACTGTACATTAACCTCAGTTTTAAGGGCAAATCGTATCGGTTTATATCAGAATCGGAAATTAAGTGTTTGGACAATATCAGCATATCAAATATCAGCAAAAAGTTCATATCGGACATCCCTACCTGTAACATATTTACCTTACTGAAACACTGTGCTTCAGGTACTGAATGATGCTTTGACCCTGAGAAGAGACTAAAGAGTCAAACGTCCAGTTTACTGATTCTCTAAGGGAACCTGGCTTTGCTCGTACAGTAAATACTGCATGTTTAGCCTTATGATGGCGCTGTCATTTCAACAGTGGAACGTTGGCCATACATTAATAAAAGGAATACATTTTGTGTCCTCTATTCTCCGTAGACCAGATTGTCAGGGCACCAATGTCATTCCTGATGCCAATATGTTGAAGAAGTTGATTAGAGATTGCAACTGCCCCCTGGTGATCAGAGGAGTTCTGGAGAGTCTACTGCGTTTTGTAACAGAAGACCTGCCCAGGTGGTCCACAGGAAACAGGGGCCAGAAACAGTCAACATCTGGAAGAGTAACAAGAGAAGATCATTCTGATCAGAGAGAGAGTTTGAAGAGTCAACCTGCTGGGACTGGATCTCAGATCCTCAAAAGTTCTTCAGATCCTCAGAAGGTTAAACTGCC
>NC_024311.1:8000854-8063460 GCF_000523025.1 Cynoglossus semilaevis | reverse complement strand
GACGCCTCACTTCATTCCAGCTTCTCCAATCTAAATTCACAAGGGCTTCCCCTAAACCTCCTGAAACCCACCAAAGGGAGGTCGGAACACTGTCCTTTAGCAAAGGTTTGACACATGAGGTGGGTCGCTGCCAAGAAATGCACAAGAAGGATCGTGCCAAGATAGAACACGGACAGAGGAGAGGGTCCAGGGTGAAGGATATGGTGGCCAGATTTGTCATGGCTGAGGAGAAAGGACGAGGACAGAGGACATCTGAGAGACAGACCGTCAAGCCAAGACTTCTGGGAAAGGGGAGTCTCTTATCCTGCCTGAAGGAAAGGTTTGAGAGCATGGCCACGGTACGTCATGAAGGTGATTTAAAAGATTCACACAGGAGATCTGACAGGGAGATGATGAGTGGTGGTAAAGATAAGGTTGCCTGTTATGAAAAAGGGCAACAGCAGGTGAGAGAAGAAACTCTTCATCAACTCGTTCAACTACAGAAAATAAAAAGCAAAACCTCAACAGAGTCCTCGAACAGAAACCAAAATGGGAATCAGCTTAAAAGAAGAGCAGAGGAGGACGACGAAGTGAAGTCAGACCTGAGAGAGGAGACCGGCTCTGAGTCACCTCGTCTTCTGGACCTGGGTGAAGAACATGAATATACTGACGACGATCAGGAGTCATGTGAGTGCAGAGAAGTTCAGAGCGCAGCAGATGAGACTCGACCTTTTATCGAACCGTCCTTCAAACATGGCTCTACGGCGCTGCTGTGTCTGACCTCGGTTTCACAGTGGTCAGGACCAGAACCTCACAGACTCAGTCCACAGGTACTGACCCCCCTGGAGTGTCATGTTGTGACCATTACTACGTGCTGTCCAACATGGTCGTCATGCCGTGATGTCACACCTAAACAACATCTGCA
The DNA here is from genome assembly GCF_000523025.1 of Cynoglossus semilaevis. Taxonomy (NCBI): domain Eukaryota; kingdom Metazoa; phylum Chordata; class Actinopteri; order Pleuronectiformes; family Cynoglossidae; genus Cynoglossus; species Cynoglossus semilaevis. Next base: position 8,062,556 of record NC_024311.1, on the reverse strand, counting down.
TGAAAACAAGAGTTCACACATAGCTCCAGCACAATACACTCACGGTGACTCAAAAGCAGGAAAAAGCTACGAGCTGTTCCCTCTTTCCTCAGAAGAACCTAACGTCCAGGAAACGAACACGGACACAGACATTGAACCCATGGTGACCAAAGCAGCAGAGGGTCATCCGAGGCCACAGACCGGTCCAAAAAGTTTTCACCAATACGTCATCCCTCGTGTTTACAGATCTGATCTTCAACCAAGTCCAGAACAGAAAAATAATTCACTTCTGTCTGAACACGTCAGAACAGAAGCACAGAACACACCAGAGTCTGAAAACGGTGAAATGGAAGTGAAAACTCTGGAAAAATCCCTGGACCCAAGCCTTTCATCTGAAACGGTTTTTCATAACACACCTTGCACCAAACCAGCAGAAACTGAACAACAAGAAAACGCTGTTAAGTCCGAGGAAGAAAAAGTGAATGAAACTCCACTTGACAAAGAGTTTGACACGACTAAAATCTCTTCTCATAACTTCGATGTCCTTCGACGTATGACAGAAATGGAACCAACAGAACCTGAACCTGAAGTAAAGGCCCAGAGGCTGAAGGAGGAACCACAGAAACAAAGTTTATTAGCCTTTGGTAACAGGACTGATAAACACATGTCTAATGACGTCTCTCATCCTAATGGATCAGAAACAAAGTCAACAGAGAATCAACCACGACAAAAAGTCACTGAATCTGGGCACAAAATAGAAACTCTGACTCTAGCAGAAAGTCATGACATTTCTAAACACAAACCTTCGAATAAAAACGTTTGTCATGATGTTGAAGAAGTGACAACAGCAGACGTTAAGGATGTCAAACAGGTGGAGAGGAGAGAAGAGGAAGGACAGAGTCCCGTGGACAGTGAGGTGGAGTCTGGAGGCACCGGGACATTTGAGGGATCGGTACCTGGCACTGAACCTGAGCTGGAGGCGTCATCTCCGAGGCCAAAGTACAAAACCATCAACTACGCAGATCCTTCTGTCAAAAAGTCATTTAAACCCAAGATCATACGCTTCACAGACACCTTCACCTTTTAGGTGGGTACAGGACAGAGGGACGGAGTGTGGACTCAGAGGACAGGACGGTGTATGCAGGGACAGCACTGGTATTTATTTATGTATTTATTATTTATTGATTTCCAGACATTTATATAACAGGGAGGAAATGACAAACATAAATGATGAATAAAGTATCTGTGTTACCCAACCATTCATTCAAATCTCCTGTGTTGACGTGTATTTGTAGTTTTGGAATATTTGCTAGTACACACTGAATGTTTTCAGTATCCTGTACAACCGGGGTGTCCACACTTTGTTTGGCACAGGAGCTTCTGTTCAAATGACGAGACTAAATTGATCAACCTACATTGAAAACACTGAATATTTATTTGCTCAAATAAAGTGAATATATTTAATATAAATATTCTATGTTGGGGTACTGATTAAATGCATGAAGTACCCGAGTACTCCCTCTGCGATCTACTGGTAGATCCCGATCCACTTATTGGCCACCTCTGCTGTACACTATAGAATCAAATTTAGTTTAATTTAACAAATAAATACTAGAGCCACCTAGTGGAAGAAGTGGTTAGTGGATTTGCGTTTCCTGAGTGGTTCCCAAACGTCATCTTCATCACAATCAGATCTTTGACTAATGACCGAGCCTCATAGAAAACAGCGTCAGTACTTGGACTAAGAATGATTCGTAAACTGCGCTAAAAGTGAATTTAAGTAACTACGTACATATAAGATGTAAAACCGTTCCGCTAAACAACATTGTGGAACCACTAATTTGAGAACAGGAGGCCAATGAGACCGCTACACCTGTCGTTAGCATTAGCACCGGTAGAGCTAAACCTACACAGAACGTAAACAAAGTCGGAGGTCAGCGATTTAAAGTCATTTTATCAACAAGAATCGTTCGTTTGGCTCCACCAGAGAAGGATGCAGTCACCTGGGAGGATTTAATTTCTACTGAAGAAAAATAAAACCCACAGACAAACTTTTACCGACTGAACGGTCCAGTTAGTTTAACTGGTATCTGAGAGGGACTTGACCCAGAGGTGGACAAATGAATGGAGTCTGACCTGCAGTTATTCTGAAGGTAAGACACGTTTATCATTACTTATAATAATATTTATAATAGTGTAGTTATAATAGTATAATTTGTTGAATAACTATTGTTAAATAAGAAGTGGCTTAAGGATATTATATTCTAATTTAAAAAAAGATTTATCGCGTCTTTATTTTATGTCAAACGTGTTTGGTGTGTATGTGCGAGAAAGTAAACTGTACTATTAGTAGTAGTACTAGTGTTGTAAATAATATACATATTATCATTATCAATAATATTAAGGTGCCAGACATTATGACATTAATTTATTGTCATTATCTGTGGAACTGCGAATTTCTGCACCTAAAATGTTTATCACGCTCGGCCACTGGGAGGCGACATCCGAATACAGGCTCAAATTTCTTCTAAGGTCGATTTATGTGTCCACATTCAGTGACAGTAACACACAACTTGCCCTCAAGTTGTTTAACATCCACTGGAAGGCGCTCCAACACAAGAGAATCAGTTTGCATGATCTCGTTGGTTAAAGGAGAATCATAGGTGTCATGTGATCAACCAAAGGTCGGCTGGCTGATGAGGTTTAGAACCTTTTTGCTTCTAAGTCAGTCAACAGTTCAACGCTCTGTCAGATGTTTCCTTTTCTTTTGTTTCCTTTTCACTCTCTCGTTAAAACATTTTTGCAACAAACTGTTTTTTTTTTAGTTTGAGTGTGTGATGCACTTTAAAAAAAAAGATTTTTTTTCTTTGAGTTGATGTGAAAGTGCACAGAAGACTAGTATCTCTATGGTCCGTGTGCATCCACGCCTCAACGCCGCCGAGCACTGTGTGACCTCTACTTGACCTTTGACCTCCCTTTAGTGATCTCTCCGGGTCTTTACTTCTTAGTATCCAGCGATCAGGACAAAGTTAAGCCAGCAAGTACTTTCTTATTACTATTTTCACACCTGTTTATACGTTAGTAGTTTTCCACGTATTTAAGCTAACTAGCATGACATCCAATCATCTTACAGCTTACAAACCGATTGACCCCGGGGTGACACCTGTGGCCCCCTCTAGGTAAAAGTTTTTTCCTAGAAATTGCAGTGGTCATATGCTAAGACGCTACACAAACACACTACTATAGATCTCCCATCAGCCCCTGCAATCACATGCTCATTTCCCTCACTTTTGTTGCAGATTAAGATGGTGGAGGGGATTATCACAGCTCAGGGGTAAAATAGTCACACCGCAAGCAACGCTAAATCTGATGAGGAATGGTAGCACACTCAGTCTTTGTCCTTTGACCTTTGGTCCAAGTCCACACTAATCAAACTTTATTTTGGTGACGCCGTCACTGCACCTGGATTTGTTTGCATTGGATTTTATTTGTTGTGTTTGATAGAGTGTGTTGTGGGGAGAACAGACTACGAGACACAACAGTGCTACATACAGTGCTACAGTGTGTTGGATATTTTGATGTTTTGCAGTGACCATGCAAAAAGTCAAAGCGGTAAAGAAGAAGGAAGTGGTTTGTGTCACTTCCTCTTTTACCAGAGACAACAGAGCAGGACACAAAATGGAGGCACAAGAAACAGGAAGAAAAGGTCTAGATTTAACTGATCATACGACAACGCCATCACAACAAAGGCCGAGATGACAAGGATGAACAATGAGTGATTACAGTGAAGTAGAAAGTTTGGGAAAAAGTGGTCAAGCAGGAGAAGGGGGAGAGCAGCAGTGTTTCTGTTCAAATTCTGCTACAAAGATGTTTATTTTTCATTAGCTACAACAGTCCTGGCCCAGACACAAGAGCTAATGTTAGCTACAACAGTCCTGGCACTGACACAAGAGCTAATGTTAGCTACAACAGCCCTGGCACTGACACCAGAGCTAATATTAGATACAACAGTCATGGCACTGACACCAGCGCTAACGTTAGCTACACCAGTTCTGGTTTAGACACTAGAGCTAATGTTAGCTACAACAGTCCTGGCACTGACACCAGAGCTAATGTTAGATACAACAGTCATGGCACTGACACCAGCGCTAACGTTAGCTACACCAGTTCTGGTTTAGACACTAGAGCTAATGTTAGCTACAACAGTCATGCTACAGACACCAGCGCTAATGTTAGCTACAGCAGATTAGGTGCAGAAGAACAGTGTATCCAGTCCACAATAGACCAGATGACAGGGTTCGATGTCAAAAAGTCTTTAAATGTTAAATATAATAGCTGTTATTGTACTCTGAGTTTGTGGTAAAATGTAAATGTGGACCAGAAAAAAAATATTTATTGATATTTATTCATTAATGGACCAGAGTCAGTGTTTACAGTGGTTTAGGTTGTTCAAATTCATTAATGGACCAGAGTGTTTACAGTGGTTTAGGTTGTTCAATTCATTTCAGTCACTGAACTCTCTGCTATGGATCAGTGAATCCCTGTGATATGAACTGAAGAACACTAAGATATCTGAGCTCACCATCTTATCTCATAAATGAAGAGTCCAACAGTGTTGTCCAGCCTGCCGCTTCATTTCTCTGTTTTTATCTGCAGTTTCGACCGCTGACTGCTGAGACTGTGATGTTGTCTCTTAGTGACTAATGCAGACACATGGAGAGTGTGGCGTAAGAGATTAGGTTGGCTCCAGAATAAAGGATGTGAGGGATCAGTGATCGGCGTCCTCCTACAGACACTGATGATAGAAAGAAGACAGGAAGACAGAGACGTCCTCCTACTGATCTCCTCTCCTCTCCTCTCCTCTGCTCCTGCTATCTGTCCCTGTCCAATCACCTCTCTCCAGCTTTGGGATGCTGAAAGTTAGTTGATAAACCCAAACACATCTGTCACACCTCGATCTTCCCAATCAGGGTAATTTACACGATCTTGGTCAGTCCAACTGACCCTAAGACCAGAACATTTGGACCATGTTCTGCTCTGACCTGTTTGAGGAGATGGTCGGCTGCTGTTTATGAAATGATAAAAACTGGTGTTACTTCACATCCCCCCCCCCCCCCCCCCCCCATAGACGGGAGGAGGAGGGGGGGTTCGGAGTTGTTATTAGCAGATTATTGAAGAGCAGATGTAGGACCTCAAAGTCCGGAACAATGTAAACAACATCAGAAATGTGGTTTTGATACTTTGTCTTTTCTGTTTCTGTTTCTTCGTCGTTAGTCATTCGATGCCCTCCCCCCCCCCAGCCATCCTCTCCCATGCTGACTTTCTTAAGACACCTACACCAGAACACAACTGCAAGACTTCGGAGAGGTTGGAATTGTGGAAGTAGTTTGGGTATGACAACTCAATATAAGAGAATACTTTCAATGAGTCAACATAATTTTCACCTCATTTTAAATATTATTAACTCTTTTTTACTCTAATTAGTCCCGCCTCCTGTTGGAGGCCAGACAATATCACACCTAGAGACTGGAAATATTTCACAGTTTCACCTGCAGCTGCACGGTTTGACGAAAGTCTGTGGTTGCTTCACAAAGCTTGGGAAACAGACAGACGTTTTTTTTTTTTTTGTTCGTAGGCGTGTGGTCAGGTAGTTCTGTAAAGCACTGCCGTTTGTTTATGGGCCAGGCAGCAGCTATTGGCTAACAACCCACTAAACCGGACGTTGCAGGATATTCAAACAGTGTTTGTAAAACATGCACCGTTTGTGGCCGGTTGAAACCTGCAACTGAGATGTCACTAGGAGAAGGATGTACGCTAACGGCTAAGGACATGTTGAAAAGTCGCGTGTTGGTCCTTTTTAGCAGGATCGTAAAGATGTAGAGAGCAGAGTTGGTGGAAGTGGACGAGTTTAGGTTCAAAGTGTCCACTGAAGAAGACGGTCAGACACAATGATATCATCAGTGACAGCCCTCGGTGTCAGTCATCATCTGACTGTGAGGCTTCATGTGACACTCATGGTCCTGTGAAAACCATCTGACTGGCACACACACACACACACACACACAACAGACAACAACAACAACAACTCACATGAATATACAGTACTGGTTTCTGTGTTTTATGTGCACTTTTACCAATCTTAGTTCCTACTCCAAGTCTAATCTAAGCCCAACTCAAATCCTAACTCTCAACTAAATCTTTAAAACCTTCAGATCCTCTCTCACTCAGTCGGGACCAGCAACATGTCACTGCTCTGAAACACTACTCTAGCAGGTCATGATGACGGTGTTTTGTGGTTTCAAAGGAATGCGGGTCGGTGTTCTGATGGAAAAATTAACCAGGAAGCTGTAATTCCACCAGTGTTTGTCACCGTGTCATGTGACATCATAGTGTCAGCTAAAATTCACTGTCGGTGGCTAGTAGTCACATGGAGAAGTGTGTGTGTGTGTGTTTATGAAATTAAAATGAATTCATGTGGTCACTCACTTTTACCTGTATTTGAAAAAGTTCTTCGTCTTCATTCTTAAACTGAGAATATGAATCATTCCGTGGGGTTTAAAGTTTAAATCTTGTCTGTAATTATTTTGAACGTGTCAACGGTCGCTGGTCACTGTTCCATGAACCTTCTCTTCATGATGCTCCACGTCATTTCCAGTAGATTCTACTGGAGACTGCAGACAGACGTGATGCTCGTCATGTCCACAAACACAAATATTCTGTTCCAACCTGTTTTTTCTGTTGGAAATTCCACTGGAGTTCCAGGGAAAACTTCCTCCTGAAAGTTCCTTATACAGTATTCCTGCTCAACAGTGATACCTCAGTATACTGTACCTGAAGTAAGTAAGTAGGTGGAGTGGGTCACCAGACATAGGGTGTTTCACTGACAACATCAAAGTCAAAGGGATATTTCCTGAGCATTACGATACGTATCACGATACAGGGGCAACGATACGATATGTTGCGATACACTGCAATAGTATGGGCACAAAGATATGAGTTTAAAAAACAACAACACACAACGCTGTTCCATCTGAACATCAGGTCAGGCATCAGAGAAGAAAGAAAAGAAAAATAAAATGAACCAACACCAGGAATATTTGACTGGGAATTGGTAATAAAAAATCAATACACTGAAGGAGAATATTAATACGGTATCGTGAAACAAAATATTGCGATATTTCTGTGTATCGGTATTTTTTCACACCCCAGTATTACCGGTAAGTTTTATCTCTTCGACCACATGAGCAGTGAAACTAAACAAACAGTTGGATGGTGGAGTCTTAAGTGTCGGATTAGGTTTGTCTTTTAGAACAACTGGCCTGAGGGAGGCTGGCGGGGGTCGGGGGGTCAAGACCGAAGTTTTTTGGCTCACTGTGAAATGCTTTTGAACGTACAACATATTCATTTCAGCTTGTGAGTTGTGAACATCGTCTCCCGTAGTGTAGGGTTAGGGGGGTGTTAAAGACGGGAGGTGGAGGTGGAGGTGGAGGATGTGGACTAAGAGTTGACAAGGACAGACAACATAGATGTCTGTGTGTTGTAACTGTCCTGCTGTGGTTTCCTCTATTGATTCTTTTTACCGTCACTCGAGGTTCCTCCTCTTCTTCCTCCTTCCTTCCCGTAAGTTCCCCCTTTTTCCATCCTCCAAATACACACACAACTACACACACACACACCCAGTTAGCATCATACACAAGTAAAATATCACTTGAGTAAAATGTAGTTCCTCTGTACAGTCCACATCATTCAGTTTAAATTAGCTCAACATGGTCAGTTAGCATCAGTTAGCATCAGTTAGCATCAGGGGGATGAACAGTGTTGATGTGTAAACACACACATTTGAATTGTTAACTCAAGGTATAGTTGATATTAACACTGGTTATTGAATTTCATTATAAGCATTAAAATTAATTAATCTAAAATATTTGAAATTTTATCAAAGTAATATTTGATACATTTTTTCAGTTGAAATCATTTGGTTTACGAATACGTTATTGAATTATCAAAAAACAAAACGTTAGCTCTGGTGTCTGTACCAGGACTGTTGTAGCTAACGTTAGCTCTGCTGTCTGTACCAGGACTGTTGTAGCTAATGTTAGCTCTGGTATTTGTAACTTTATTTAACCTCAATTTGTGATTAAAAAACTACTATTGTCAGTGTAACTTTCCCAACTGTGGCACAAATTAAATAAACATTGAAATTTGAATTAATTTGCTTTTCTGCACCCGCCTTCTGCTATAGGTCCCCACTCCCCATATTGGAAACCACAGGGTTAAAGTAAGGACACAGGCAAGACACATTTTTTGGTTCTTTTATGTTCACCGGTTTAACCTTAGAGATGCGGTCTAGTTATTAAATGAACAGAGGTCAGTTTGTTGTCTAAGAACAGTTACTCATAGTGTGTGTGTGTGGACACACCTCTTCCTGTTCCTTGGCAAAGACACTCTCTAAAAAGTCCAGCATGTTGCTCAACATCAGCAACAGAAAACTATGACTGTGGGAAAATAGAAAATGTCCTTGGAAAGAGTAACCACGCCCACATCCGTGGCCATGCGGCAGGGAGATCGTGTCAGTCTCCACAGCATCGTAAGATTGATCCTTTGAAGTCTTTGATTCTGTGACAGTGATAGTACCGTAATTGAGCAACAATCTCAGCCCTGTGTACTCACCATGTACATTATACTCACAAGGTATTTGATCACTGCGTTTAACCCCATATACGTAGTAAACATCATCATCAACATATACTGTAGACTTTTATTGTAATACAACCATAAACATGCTGATCGCTCATGGTCATCATAGAATGACGCGGTGGACCAGACTCGGGTTTGGCTCCGGTTTCTGTGGAAATTATTTAGTAGTAAAGAATGTCGAGATGAGTAAAAAAAAAACCTCCAGTGTACGTGTATGTGCTGGAACACACCCTTTTATGCTCCAAGGTAAGGACACTGTGTCTAAAAATTGTTGCTCAAGAAAAGCAGTGAAATCAAACTGTAAGAAAATAAGAAATGTCCCTTTAGAGATTGACCCGCCCACATCTGTCACAGACCTCGTCTTCCTTTAACGTAAGCTTTGGATTAGGTGAAATACTTTAAACTGTGTTGAATCAGTGGAGAGGAATGCTGATCTACCAGGTGGAATTAGATTTCTATTATTTTCAGTTACCAGGAAAAAGAAAAAAAACTTTTATAAATCTGGAGGAGGATAATCTCAGGTTACGCCCCCTGCTGGTAGTACATTATTAGAAGCTTTTGAGTCTTCTTCTTCTGCTCCTCCTCTTCTTCCGTTCTCTCATCTATTGACAAGGAACGAAAGAAATTCTTGCCCAAGTCCAAGAGAGGGACAAGGCTTTATGTTTACTGAATGGACAAACAGACGCAGAGTCCTTGGTTTACAAAGACACAAAGACTTGAGACGGGGACAGACCTAAAGTCCTCACTTACTACAGTCCAACATTCTGGGCCTCCCTCCAAGGAACAACAAAAAAAGCTGCAGCCTCTCCCTTCCATGTCATGTATTTACACCAACAGATGCAAATCACCATTATACAGTAAATATTATTGAGTTTTCAAGTTGCAGGAATGATCAAAATGTTCAGTTTCATTCTCTGTGAATACAATGACAGAAATGGACACATCAGTCCATAAAAAAAAAAAAATGGACACATCAGTCCATAAAAAGAAAAAAGAAAAATAATCTTCAAGGTGTTGAAATCACAGTTGGATGTATTTTTGCTATAGAGAGAAATTTGGAAAGGATTGGATTTTTTGTAAGTTTGCTTTTCATATTTTGTTCAATTTCCTTTTACGCAAAAACTACAGTTTACTGAATTATCAAAGTGTTTCCAAACAGTAGGTGTAAAACAGAGCGTCCTTATTTTTGAGATGGCAAAAAAAAAAAAAAACGCAGGTTATTCCTTACACCTTGATTTTTAAACTTTTAACCAATTGCAGACTGTCACGGATTTGTATCGATTTTAAACCGATTCACGAGACTCAGATGTTCTCCTCTGTGAAGTGAGGACAAAGACAACAGAGACATGAAGACTGTCCTCAGTTTGGAAAATATTCGTTAAAAAGCAGCAGCAAGAACCTTTTAATTTTTTTGTCAAACAAAATAATCAACTAGTGATCAAAAGTGTGTGTGTGTGCGTGATATGACCACAGAACAGGAAGTGTGTGTGTGTGTGTGTGTGTGTGTGTGTGGAATCTCTTCAGCTCCTGAGCCACATGTTTCCTGTGGTCTTCCATGTACAACACAGGGGTTGAGAGGGGAGGAGGTGGTGGTGGTGGTGGTGGTGGTGGGGGGGGAGGGGTTGTATTTTCCATCTTGGTTGGGTGAGTGGGGGGGGGGCAGGAGGGGGGGTGTTATCACACATCAACAGCAGCTGTCTCATTCAGGAAGAGGCACACAGGGCTCTCTGCTCTAATCAATAACTTCCATCATCATCATCCTTTAGAGGCTCATCCGTTTGATCAGTCCATCAACTGTTATACAAACACTGGCTCGGGGCCCACGGATGTCTCACTGAACACTTATGTTAACTGAGACGTTGCTCCACTCCATGAATTACATGAAGCGTTTGTCATCTGTCTGAAAGGATGCCATTCTTTTTGCCCTCTAATGGATTTTTACTTTCGATGTTGTTTAATATTTAAAAAAGTTCAAGAGAGAACTTTGACACCTCTGACTACAGACTGTCTATCTTTTGTTTTTTAATACTGTAAATAAACCACAAATTAAAAGAAAAGGAGAAGTGACCCAGAGAGAAACGGAGCTGTTTTCACAGGTACACTGCGACAGTGAAGTTTGTCAGTAGTAACTGCTGTGACCAATGTGGGTGATGATGGGTGGAGACTGAAGTAAACAAGGAAAGTCAAAAGAGTAAACAACATCAGTGTTTGACCTAATAAGGACTGCAGTCAATAAAAAGCTCAGTGTGAAAGGACACCTGCTGGTCAGAGGAGAAATAAGAAACAAAAACCAAATGGTTTCTCTGGTGAAGAAACCATGTAACAGGAAATGTAGTAAAAAGAAACTTTGAAGTAGATTCACTGTGTACCAAAACGATGTACCCGAAACAAAAACCAAATGGTTTCTCTGGTGAAGAAACCATGTAACAGGAAAACAAGAGGTGTGTTGAATGTAGTAAAAAGAAACTTTGAAGAACATTCACTGTGTACCAAAACGATGTACCCATAAACCTAATGATCATTCAGGATCTGTCTCTGGGTCACGGGTCATTCCTTCTGGAGCCGCGTCAGTTCAGTCACATGAGATTAGAAGTAGGGATGTCCGATATTTTTTGTATAACTTTTTTTTAAAACTGAGGGTAATGTCTCAGGACCCGCAACCCATACCTGTATATGTATTTGCCCCTAAAACTGAGGGTACCCTCAGGACCCTTGTGTGATTTCAGCTAATTTGGCCAAACCCAGGCATTGTGTTATCACATTTTTATTATCGAAGGAAAAACCGATTAAATTATGCGAATATCGAGCTGATATTAGGACAGAAATGGAGAGTCAATCATCAGACACCCGTCCAGTCCAGCTCGATGATCCGTCCGTCCGTTTTAGAGGTGGAAGTTAACAGCACTTCCTCTCTGGGAGTTTCTTAGCCTCTGATCTAATAGTGTGTTCTCTCAGCTGATGTCACCAGTGGGTGGTTGAGGTCATCAAGCTGTGGTCCTGGAGACCTGAGATCCTGTGGAGCCTCTTACTCAGACGGTGACTGTAACTTCCTGCAAAAACCAGTGTGAACCCAGGAAGACCTCAGTGTGACGTTGGCAGCTGTGAGTGTGTAAGGATCAGCTGGACAGATCCGTTCAGGGGTGGTGGTCCGACACCACATTTAGGTTGGATGTCGTGGGGTAGTTTATCAGAAGTTTTGGGGCAGTGTGAGATTCATCTTCAGGTTACTGAAGGTTTGGTGTTGTTCTCAGCAGAGGCCTCTTCTCCATGGAGAGGGTGAGCCTTCCTAACGGAGTTCAAAGTGGTTCTGGTTCTGGTGTAGGCGAGTAGTAAGTGGTTCTGGTTCTGGTTCTGGTGTAGGCGAGTAGTAGAGACAGCACTTTTACCAAAGAGGTCAATAGTTATAAAAGTCAGTCATCGTCCCGTCACAATCTCTTCAGTACGATGTCCTCACTAACTAGCATAACTACTTCCCAATAACTAACCATGCCTAACCAACCTGAGCTGCTAAATGTTCCTTCGATCTCCACCTCTCTGTTTAGCTAACCTCGAGCTTCCTCATCATGACCTCTCTTCTAGATCCTCCTTGACCATCTCTCTGTAACTCCTCAAAACCTGGAAAACTTTTTCTAAAACTGGGAGTGGGCTGTTGGTGGATGAGCTGCGAGGAACGCGAGTTCAACCAAAGACATCATGGGACCAGTGTGTATGTTAGCAATGATGGATGTCCTGGTGTGAGCACCTCCTCCCTCTTTCTTCAGGAGGGGAGGAGAAGAATCACAATAAGAGGAGCGTTATTGTTTGCCATGACAGAACGTCAACTCAGAGGAGGAGTAGAGGAGTTGGTGGGGTTGGTGGGGTTGGTGGGGTTGTGTCTGTGGGCAGGGTGGTGCAGGTGGGTGTGGATGTTTTTGGATCGGAGTTTATTCCCTGAACAAACAAAACTCTGAGTCAATGAGTTCAAAGGTTGTTTGTGTCTGTGAATATTTGTTGTTGGAGCTGCTCTCCAATCTGAAGCGATGTCTATTAACACACACACACACGCAAAGATACACAAACAGATGTATACAAAACACACACACACACACGCACACACACACAGTGTCACCCGACAACATAACTCACTGTCAGCAGCTCCTCCTGATCCAGACGCACCGCTAATCTGTCAACATGACTCACCTGTGAGGGCGACCACATGACAACACACACACACACACATACACACACACATACATAGCTTAAGCTAAATCCTTAGCAAAATCAGCCTTTGTTTTCGCTGTGCGGTGTCGTCCACTGGGCTAACGAGGCTAACGCCCTGAAGCTGCGGCTGGACGAGAGACCAGACCAGGTTTTTGTGGTGATTGAACAAAACCCTCGTGATCGTCCTGTTCACACCTCGGAGTTCAAGACTTTGGGTCGACACCTGGAGCTGACTGTGTTGGTCCCCTGGTGTTGACTCCAGAGAAGGACACGGCTGTCAGAGGGGACGCCACTCAGACCAGGTTCACTGTAAGCCCCTGACACAAGACCACCACCATCAGAGGGTTCCTTCTGACCTTTGACACCAGGTCATAACCTGCTCCTTGGTCTGGGAAATCGAATGGAACATCAGACTGTCTCTGATGGTTTGTAGTTCTACTCTCTCTGTTAGTGTGTGGGTGCGCGCCCGTGTGTTGTCTCGGTCTGGATTTACAGAATATGTGAGGACATTTATTTGGAAAATGCTGTTGTTTTTGGGATATTTTGTCTTCGAGGAGGTATAATGAGTAAGATGAGTTTAAGTTTAAGACTTGATGCACAGTGCTACAGAAGGGGGCGCTACAGAAGTGATGCAAACCACAAACCACAAAATACAAAAACGTGTGTGTGTGCCCCAGGTATATCTATGCTTGTGTAACATGTGTTAGGGGTAAGTTATTAGGCATCATGTCCATGTGCAGTCCTCACAACTTATGAAACTCAGAGTGTGTTAGCGTGTGTGTATGTGTGAGAGCGAGAGAGAAAGAGCGAGCATGGCTCTTTATGTAATTCCTGATAGCTCTCAGCCACAGACACAGAGGTGAAAACCACCTTCAGTTGCTCTGTGTCCTGTTCTTCCTCCTGGTGGCGCTGTGGTTTCCTGCCTTACAGCATCTGCAGTGAGTGATAACATCTCACTGTCATCCACTTCCTCCTTCACCTCCTTCTTCTCGCTTTGTCAGAGGAGAATCAAAGAATCATCTTTTTGTTGTTACAGTAAGAGCACACACACACCCACACACACACACATATACACATGTCTGCCTTCACATAAGTTGTGTTGAACTTCCTCCTCCTGCTACACCATCTCTTAATCATCTCCGCTCCTCCTCCTCTGGTCACTCTCTCCTACTTCTTTCTTCTTCTTCTCCACCCAAGAGGAAAACAGCAACACAGAAACCCACTCAGGGGATCTGACCCTCCTCCTGCTGGACCCCACAATCAGGCTGGGGTTCAGGTTCTGCTGCTGAAGGATCTGGATCCTGGTCCTGGATCCTTCTCTTGGCAGAAACAGAACACAGACACAATGTGAAGTTGGGATCTGGACTGACTCAGTCCCTGAACAAGTCCAACCTTTGACCTCTTCTCCAGGGTAAACTTCTACCCCTTGGACAAGCAGCAAGTGTTGTTTTTGGTTAGCGTTCAGCCTTTGTGTGTTTTTGTGTGCGTGCGTGTGTGTGTGTGTGTATTAATGATTGAACGTGTGGCTCTGCTCCACAAATGTTCATGCTCTATTTGTCTGCAGTGTTTGCTGTTCTCCTGCCATGAGCTCAGGTTACACACACACACACACACACATACACACAGTCTCAAGTTTTAATGTTTTCTTGTTGTAAATTTTATCATGTGTTGACTTAAGAAGTGATGTCTGACCAACGTGGCTCCGTGGACCACGTAGAGTTAACAGAGAAATGTGACCAACACCTTTTTTAACGTCACATCGGTAAATGTCATCTTCCACCAGGATACGTCACGTTAAGTCATGATATGTAACAAAACCAAATGAAACATCACGATATGTCACAGTCTCTCTGATTGGTCGAAGTACTCCACACCGCGGTTGGTCATTAACTCATTGGGCCACAGCTGTAGTCTGCTTAGCACATGTTGTCGGAGTCGTTTCTTTCGATGTTCTGTCCAGAAATTCTGACTAATAGTGGTCCAATTTCACCTGATTGATCTGAAAAAATATTATTCATTTAATTTGTCTGTGTTTGTCTATGTGACAGGCAGAACAATTAAATACTCTTTCACTAGGTGGCAGCAGATGGTTTTTAAAAACATATCCGTTGAAGATCCATGTGTGTCTTTCTTCAATTCCTGTGAGCATGTCGGTGTGGTGTTCAACTGAACAGGCCCAGGTTTCACACTTAGGAAGTAAATTGTTAGTAATTTGAAACTGGACGATGATTAGATTTAATAAAATATACTTTTTGTGACATTTTTGTTTGATGAGTGCAATTATCGAAAGGTTGGGACAAGAAAGCTGCCATCGCTCGGCTTCACTTCTTGCCCTTGAGGTCTGTGAATCGGGAGGTTAAAAGTTGACGAAGATCAGTTCTGAGCTAAAATGCTGTTGATTTATTAAATGAGTTTTGGAAAAAATTGGACCACAGATTCAGTCGTTTCAAACTTGTCAAAATGAGTGCAATTACATTTGCATGTAAGGAACAGTGACATCTATAAAAAGTCTTGTTATATCTGCAATATAAACGCATATATTACTGACATGTGTTTCCAGCAGGGGAATAGAGGGGGGGGGGTCTCTGATGAGTTTAGAGTATGTGTTTTATTGGCCTGTCTCCTATTGGCAGGCAGCAGCAGCGTATACTATATACTGGAGGAACAGAGTAAAACTATTTATACTTTCACATCAAGTACCATTTATAATAATTATATCCGCCCATCTGACTGAGAAACACTGACTGACTGTATCAACTGTTACTGTTGTGTTCCCATCTGACTGAGAAACACTGACTGTATCAACTGTTACTGTTGTATATGATTGTCATAGTACCATTTTTTTAATAGTCAAATATATTTTCCTACCCTTATTTTTTTAATATATGCAATATGTAATATTGTATATATATATATGTTGTATATATTTTAAAATATAAACAGAAAAATCTAATGAAATCAATAGATTTTTGGACTAAGATTAGTTCATCTTGTCCATAAAGCTTGGCCCTTTTTCCTTCTAAGCCTGAAATATAAATGCCCAATAACATGACTTGGACATTGGTTTGTTTCTGAGGTCAGAGGTCACATGGCTGTATCCGTGCTGCATTCACAGACCACAGGTTGATCAGTAACTCAGAGGTCTAAAGTCTGCACCGATAAATCCTGCTTGTGGACTTTAGCCGCTCAGCGGCGGTGGCAGCGACGGCGTCTGAGCCCTTTGAGCTGTTACATAAAGTCTGAATGAAGCTGAAAGCCTCTCTAATTCTCTGATGTAAGCAGAATCCACTGATGCTGATAGGCCGAGTCATGTTGGGGAGGTGTAGGGTCAGAGTGATGCTAACATCAGGTGATCAGATCAAAAATTTTAGCCCTGAGCTTTTGAACAAGGTTGCAAACGAAGAACGACAACTCGGAACAAAAACACAGAAATAGCGGAAAGTGACGTGAACGCAGTGAAAAGTTGAGGACATAATAATGGCAAATACAATTTAAGTTATAAATCTCAACAAAGGCAGCAAAATCTTTGAAACAAATGAATAGAATACCAAGTTAGCAATGGATAAAACATGATCAGTGTTTACAAACTAAGAACCTACAGTTAAGACTGTCAAAGAATGTTTAACGTTGTTTCATGTGAAACCATCCATGGAAAAATAAATAAAATCAAAGCAAGTCTAGAAAAGTTAAAAAATATATATTTTTTAAAAAAGCAGACAAAATGCGACACATTTTCAGCTAAAGGTTGGTCAATATGTGAAAACTCCGAAATATATAAACGCATACATTAATTTTTTTAAAAACATGGCGCACTAAGAACTCATGATGTCATTTAAAAATGGCGGTCGTCCTGAGACTAGCTGCCGCGGCCCAAGTTGACCCAGACGTCGCCACAGAGACGACAACAACCTGATTTTTGTTTGTTTAACAAACTGCTGAAACCAAAGCGAGGCAGTGAGAACCACACGGCTCCGGACATAAATACACATGTGACATAAATAAACTGAGCGGCTTTAAATAGACATAAACACACACAGAAATCATGCAGACTCCGTGAAAACGGCGCTGCCTTTACTGACACTGGGTAATATCCAACCTTCAGACACATCACCTGTGGTCAGGTAGGTCAGAGAAGACGAGTGAGACCTCGGGTCTGTGTGTTTCTCAGGGAGAGAAGGAGACGGTTTTATGTTTTCTTTTGTTTTTGCTGACTGGCTGATGTTTACCCAGAATGCTGTGCGAGTCCAGCCCTTATAGACACAGAAAAGCAGAATCGAAAGTTGACAGATGTTTCCATGAATCTCTGTCAGCAGTTTGACAGATGTGATGGGACGTTAACCCCTGGTCATCGATTTTTCAAACGGAAAGTTCTGGTTTTTTTGGTGTTGTTGTTTTTTTTTTTATGTTGTATAAGTAAACAACAACAAAACGCCTCAGATTAGCTGCATGGTTAGAGATAAATGGTGTTTTTCTCTCATATCATATCTTCTCCAAGAGAGAGCTGAGTCTGGTCAAACCAGGGATTTGAGCTGCTAATCTACGGTGGCCGTGTGTGAGCGACGGGTTCTTGTTACAGTGGGAATTCTGAAGTTAAAGTCACATTGGAAATGAAAGAGACTGGAGGTGCAGAGGATCGGTAACTCCTGTGTTTGTGCTGTAGAAACATCACAGATTTGCTGATTGGTCCTCTGTAAATCTGCTGTTAAGTTCATTTTCGTGTTGATGTCTATTCTTTAACAAAAAGATCAGGGACGAGAACTTTGGCCTTTTGATTTAAATGAATAGAACATATATGGTCATTGATTGGTCAGAGCAGGGGTGTCCACACTTTTTTGGCTTGTGATACTTTCCAAACGACCAGGCTAAAGTAATCTCCCTACACTGAAAACTTTAAATATATACAGTATTGACTCATATAATTTGAATATACCTTTTTAATACCATGAAATGTGGGCACTTTAATTAAATGGCTAAATTAGCTCCAGTGGTTAGCACCTAAAATTAAAATTAGATCACTGATGTGAAGTTGTATTTGAATTGAATTGCTCATCATTTACCAGCCCTCCCTAAACTACTGGGACCTGATGGACCCCCCTGGTTTGAAGCTTGCAGTAAAGGTTTGCTGGTTCAAAGCCCTGAATCTTATTCGACTCTTACAGCACACATTGTTTTGTTTTCACAGTCCACAGTTTGGGACAGGTGAGAATACTGCAGTACCACAGTGGCACCACTAGCCCCTAAGTGACAAAATGAAACAGCAAAACCTAAGATAAAGATGAACTTAAATCCAGAACCTCTGCTACCGTTACTGTGATGTTAAATTGACCTTTTTCTCTATGGACTTCTGAATGGGAGAGTGAGCCGTAAACAGACGCGCTGCAGGGACAGGGAACCAAGAGGGTTTAGATGAAGTCTCTGTCGGGCTTCAGCAGATGAGGAATGTCTCTGCATGTTGACGTTTGTTGCTGCAGAGACCAGTGGTGGGAGGGAAGCAGGGGGCGTTGTCGTGCTGCTGACTCTGCAGAAATCTGAACTTGCAGAAGAATTTATCACGGGATTTTAGTTTTGATCAGCGCCACAGGTTTCCAGCTTTGAGGACGACGATGACAAGGAAGACACACACACACACACACACACACACACACACACACACACAAAGCAAACACATATCTTCTTTTACACATCAAGAATGAGCTTTATTTAGTCACACAAACACAGGCTCACACACACACACACACACACACACACTCACACACTCACACTCCCACTCACACTCCCAGTCACACTCATACTCAGACACTGACCTGATTGGTTGCTGTTTCCACCATGGTGATTCTACCTGACTCAGCTAAAATGAAGTCAACAAACACATGAGAACTTGTAGAATCAAGTAAAACTCACAGAACTGAAGTATTTATTATCAAGGATTCTGTTTTTTTTACTTTTTTTAATTTCTTTTTTGATGTGGTGATGTAGTGTGAAGCGAAAAAGGAATAGTTCATTTTTTATATTTGGATCATTTTCCTCATGACCTGCTCTGACTTTGTAAATTTTCACCAACAATGTTTAACCTCTGTGTTCACAGGGTGGTAAACTGTTATATTTATTATTTCATTCTGATTAATTACGGCTGCATTTCTTCATTCGTTGAAAGTTTAGGTGTAACTTTCATCGGCTTTGACTCTACGTCCGACATGTGTCTTATATTTAGGGATGTCCAGTATGAACTTTTTGCCGATATTGTCCAAACTCTTAATTTCAGATTCCGATATCAACGATACAGATATATTCGATATATAGTGATGTGCTGTGTCACAATGACAATAATTCACTATCACTTCAAAACTATTTTAGGTCACATCATTTGGGCGAAACCAGAGAAAAAATGATAACAATTCTTACCAATATTACATAATTATGCTAATATCGGGTGATAATATTCGTTGACCAATATTATCGGACATCCCTACTTACGTTCTCTACGTGTATTTTTCATTTTGTCTTAACTATCTTGATACGTCCATGATTCCAAACTCTAGCATAACTCGTCCCTTCAGTACCGTCTGTCAATGGCTGTTTTTTCCCATCATCACATCAGAAGCTCCCGTAACGCCCCCCTGAAACCACAGCTTGTCCTTAAATAAAAGCTAAAGTCCTCTCAGACATACATGTTCTTCTCTGCGTCTCTCTCTGGACCAGCGAGGCTCCTGGACAGTGTCATTAAAACAGAACTGTGGTCAGCGTCCTGAGGTTCTGCGCTTCAGTGTTGTTACACTGAAACCTCAGAGTTTAAACACAGAGAGTTTCCCCAGTGCTAACCCAGCACTGTGCTGACTTCACTGTCAATCACGGTGCCTTCACGTCCACCACAATATATTCACCCTCAACCGCACGGCATTCACTGTCCTCCACAATGTACTCACTGTCTACAAAGCTGCGTTTGCTGACAACAAAACGGCACCGACTGACCATCACGCTGCATTCACTGTCAACCACGGTGCATTCACTGTCAACCACGGTGCATTCACTGTTTGGCTGTCCACTGTGATGCCTTCACTGTCCACCATTCTGATTTATTGACCGCTATGATGCCTTCGCTGTCCACAATTCTGCATTCACTGACAACCAAAATGCATTCCCTGTCCAAAATGTTGCATTCACTGTCACCAACACTACAATCAGACTCAACTGTGCTGCATTCACTGTCACTCACAGGAAGCATCCTGTGAGTGACAGTGAATATATTCACTGTCACTCACAGGATGCTGAGTGATCATCACGATGCATTCACTTGACAGTCACTGTCGAACACACGCTGCTTTAATGTCCACCATGATGCCTTCACTGTCTCTCACGCCGCATTCACAGCCAAACACACATACAAGCACACACACACACACACAGAGGACGTGGGCGTGCGACAGTCCAGAGATGTCCAGAGAGACAGAAACCCGGTCCAAATCAAACTCGGCGTCTCGTTTCAGTTTAAACTATTTTTAGCTTTTTTTTCGGTCTCAGAGTAAACACTGAGAACAATACTGAGCTCATGTTGATGCCAATGATCTGCCGCAGCCGCGCTGAAGACGGAGACTCTGGGAGATGACTCCACTGGGGCGAGGGGACGGGAGACATTCTGGCCCCTGTGAGTCCTTCAAATTACAAAGTCTAATTCTTGGTTGGTCCAGGCTCAGACACACCTCAGCAGTTTTTAAACTCCCAACAGTGACACAGGGAGACGGACGGACGGACGGAGGGATAAAAATCCTTTTGTGAACAGCAGACGCGGTGGACGTCCAGCTTGTCCTCATCTGAGCTTCAGCCTCTGGTAAACTTCCTGCTCTTCACTGTTGGATTGAGTCCATGCATCTGAGCATCACGAGACGAGGTCCGTCCAAAAACAGCTGCTTCTCCTCCCGCTGTTCCCACACACACACACACACACGCACACACACACAGTCAGGTTTTTATGAGTTGAGAGAACTTCACATACATACGATACATTACTTAACCTCATATAAATATATGACTCATCCTCATCCTGACCCTGATTAATAACGTCTTCACGACATTCTAAATACAGTCTGGATGGAAACCACCCTCAGAACACGCCGACCTTTGACCTTGAACCTCTGCCCTGCAGGCAGGTGCAGCCTGTGTGTTTCTGTCACTGCGGCACTAAACCAATGTGACAGTGTGTTTTGTCGCCTAATTGGCTGTAGCCAAAAGGAAGTGATTGGTCTAACAGGGTGGTTCACATTCCTGTTGACCTTTGACCTTCTTGGACACACACACAGACACACATCCTTCATCCATTTTAGAGGGACAAAATGTGACGGGTACGGGTTTTTGTGACTGAACCATGTGTGTGCACCCACTCGTGCGACCGGCCAATCACAGCACATCTTTACCTTAAGAATGTCAACAAGCAGAGACTGTGTGTCAGTGTGTGTGTGTGTCAGTGTGTGTGTGTGTGTGAGACCTACTCCCCTCATTACCTGTCTGAGTCTAAATCTGCTCTAACCCTGACACTGAAGGGAGAGGATTAAGTCTGGATGAGTGATGTGAGCAGCAGAGTTAGCTGAATTATGAAGACGATGAGGTGAAAAAAAAGGGCTTGATGGTTGGATTATAAAGACAGGAACTGTGCTAATGAGATGTTTGATGATAACGATGACGATGAAGATGGTGGTGGTGTCGGTGTGAGGATGACCATAATTAAAAAGATGATGTAGATAATTATTACTAAATTATTGAGATTGTGGGACGGGGGGGCATGGGTGATTTTGTTGTTGTTGTTGATGACTGTGATGATAATGATGACGATGTTAACGATAAAGACAAAAATAATTACAACCAAAGTGATGAAGATAATGATAAGAAAAATGAGGAAATGTCTATGGATGATTGACACTGATGATCAATGATAATGAATGTGATGATGACAACAATCACAACAATGATGATGGATGTCAGTCAACGATGATGATTGATGGTAATCATAATGATTAAAGTGAGGATAAAGGAACGATGATGGTGATGGTGTTGATGACAGTAGGAAACCTTAAGGTGATGAAGGTCATGATGATGATGATTTAAAAAAGAAATCTCGAATCTGTTCAAAAGTCAGAGTTTTCTGTTGGAGGGTCTAGTGTCTGTAGAACAGTCAGTTGGACACCGTGACTGTTGAACGCTGGTCATATGTGAAAACATGACTATAGTACAAGACCATCGAGGACTTTGGCCTGGTCGGAGGTCCGCTGCCCCTCGTGGCCACCACAGCCATGGGCATCCTGGGGGTCCCGTCAGCGACCGAACTGGTGGACGTTTTTGCAGCGTGCGCAGTCTCTGCAGCGGACCACCGACGTGGCCCTGCGGTGCTGTGTTTTCTCAGAACATTCCCCGTGGCTCCAGCAGAAACAGCAAAGCTGTGGTTAGCATCGGACCAAAACACGGGAGCCCTGTTTGTGTGTTGGTACCTTCCTGCTGCGCTTTTTATTTTCCCTGTGCCTACACTGCATTGGGGTCGAAGGGATTGAGGGGGAGGGGGGGGTCAGATAGCTGTGGTGTGGTGGGGGGTGAGGAGGGTGAGGACAAGCTCAGTTTTGTTTTCTAATTCTTCTCGTTGCCCCCCCAACCTCCTCCTGTTTTTCTAAAGAGTTTCTCTGCCAAGAACTGAAACAATACCATCAATCACACACACACACACACACACACACACATAAATACACTCGTTCTAACACGTACAGTTTTATCCTCTAAATGAGAAATGAATGAGTGACACTTTACTGATGAGAGAAATAATAATAGTAAATAAAGATGACAGCCATGTGATGATGGTGATCGTATTTTACATTAGAAAAGTCCCATGGTGCACCACCAAACAATCATGTCCCAAAAAGTACAAGTAATAAAATACAATGAGCTGCTAGTTTCGGTTTACTCACTTTTTAATGTGCGTGTGAATCCTGGTCCTGTTTAGTTGAACACAGCACTGAGGTACTCAGGAATTGAAGAAAGACAAACATGAAGATCAGTTTTTATTTGTTTTATTTGTTAAATGTTTCGTAGTAAATAAATAATAGTTTTCAGACCAATAAAGACAACTTGGATCATTTCCCATGGTGCACCTGACGATATCGACAACTTCTGTTACATCTTATAATTAAATGTGGACTCTGTCTGAATGAATCAGTTCACAGAACTGTCAGATCAGGCGGAGGGATCCGACCCCAGTGGCTCTTCCTGAGGTTTTATCTATTGATCTGTGTTTTTGAAGTTTTGTTTCTTGTCGACGTAGAAGCTCCAGGAACAGACGGTGATGAATTAACTTAATTAGCAACGTGATAATAATGATGAGGACAATGGCAACGACGGTCAGTCAAAGTGGAGCTGGCTTTGATCCCACTGATTATGTGATGACAACAATAATGTTCTGACTCTCTCTCTCTGTCTTTCTGACTCTCTCCTCCTCTCCTCCGTGTTCTACAGGTGATTTTGGTTTCTCTCCTCAGAGGTCAGAGGTCTGGTGTGAAACCATCTCGAGGGTGAAGTGGAGCCGAGCAGAGCCGTGTTGCTGCGTGGAGGAGGAATGTGAGCAAACAGGCCTCATGCAGAAACCAGAGGAATGTTCCAGAGAAAGGGGCGGAGCTTTCTTATCTCTGTTTATTCTTCAGCTGGTGGCTCCATGCCAGTGGATGTTCCTAAACTGACTTGAACGAGGTTCTCCCTCCTCTGCCTCTGCCCCAGTGCATGTTGGGAACCCCACGACCAATGACACAGGCGTCCTCGAATGTGCAGAGCTACGCGACCCTGTCACTTTGCTTCTTTTCTGGCAACAACAGAGATGGGAGCGCTGACTGGTGATGTCATACCTGTCTGTGATGTCATGAGCTGACTGGGCTGTAACACAGGTCAGACCACAGAGCAGTTCTTACATGAAACTAATGATAAATAAAGGAGGAATAAATCATGAGAACAAAGGATTATGAAAAAAAAGTGAACCTGAAGGCACCGTGACGCATTCAGTGAACAACTTAAAAAATCTCCAGCAGTTCTTCCCACACTTTCTCTCCTGCTCTGGCTGTTTTCTCTCCTCACAGGAGCACCAGAAAGCCGTGCAGAGTGGCTGCTGTGAGTTATTAACAGCCAAATATCAGATTCAGTCATTTATTCAGCCGCTCACACACAGTTTATTCTGGACGGTCACCAAACGCTGCGAGAAAACGCAGCAGCTCCAGGTTGATTTACTGCAGAAGCCACGACGCCAAAGAAAACACGGACAACAAAAATGTCAGCACTCCCGGGTAAGAAATTAAACAAGTTCAGTCATTAAACTTCTAACCCCTGAACACGGTCTTCCTTTGCTGACCTTTGACCCTGCGTACTTAATGTGGCGGTGACAGATGTCTTTCTTTTTTTTTTAAATATAAAAGCAGAAACTGCCAAGAAATGTTGTCTCAGTGAGAAACAGTCACTGCAACTGAACCTTCGGTAACATTCACTGTGATACGAGCAGGTTTGAACACAGTGGGTCTGACCCATTCTATGGGCTGCACCCCATAAACCACGGGTTTGTTGTTCAATTTTGGACAGAATGACGTGGGTCGTACATACAAAAATTCCATGTCAAACATATTCAAAAATGTTGATCAAATCCCATCATCAACCCCCAGTATGTGTTTGTTGAAGCTTCAACCTCTGGTCAGCGGCCCCGGTTTGTGCCAGAGCACCCTGACTGAGATCAGGACAGTCGGTCTACGACAGTCTGATTGACACAACAGTCAGATGGATTGTTCAGGACTGTAGACTGATTGATACTGTTGAGGACCAGGACTGGACTAAACCGCTAACCACTACGCTGTGGAACCGACTGTCGTTGGTTAATCGACTTTTTCTCTCCATGTTTCGCTCTGTTCTCTTCTTCATCAGAGGACTGTGATCATCTCTGACACCAAGTCACAACCTTGTGGACGAAGATGTGGGTTTTTTTTTCTTCTTTTCCTGACAATCCCAGTCTGTGTGAGAGGTCGACGGATGAACGTAAAGAATACAAAAACACCTCAGAATCAGAATCAGTTTTATTGACCAAGTTTGAACACATACAAGGAGTTTGACTCCAGCTTTGGTAGCCTGCAACATGGGCAGCTCTCTCCACTGGCTTTGCCTGCAACATGGGCAGCTCTCTCCACTTTTTATACATGTTCTATGGCAGAAACAATGTGCAGGCGGGGGTGGTGACACAAGGCGAAACTGTAAGAGCTGTAAACCTGAACAGAGAGAGGAGGAAAAACAGGAAAATAAACATTCCCAGAAAGGTCATTTATATTTTTAAAATTGCTCAAATTTATAAAATACACTTTGATTTATTGAACTTTAAAATCTGTTCATAAAAATGACACCCAACACCAGCCTCTTAAAAAATGGTAAAAAAAGGAAAGGAAATCAGAAGGACATGAGGAGAGGAGTTTTATTCATTCACTGGGAGTTGTCTGGAGGTTGCTGGTTTGAGTCCTGACTTCTGTACCTGTACAAATACAGTGGTCGTTGAGTTTGACAGTATCTCGTCTTCCTTCTGTCTTGGTCTCCTCATGTCATTTCCTGACCCCTGATCGGTTGGCGGACTCCTGCAGTCCCAGCTGTGGATGACTGAATGTGAACATCACATGTTTCCTTTTAACAGCTGTCAGAGCAGCAGCATGGGCGGAGTCTCGTTGGCTTCAAGCTCTGGACGACATTTACACGAAGGAATGTTTGTTCAGGAGCCAGAAGAAGACGATCACACAGACGGTTATCGATCTGTGGGACATTTATCCGCTCGTCTTTTTACAGTCAAACTCAATCCAATCCCGGTGTTCATGGACCCACGGTGGGGTCAGTGTAGCGTGAACAGCTGACCTGATCCTCACACACACACACACACACACTCGCTGGGATCACAGGAGATCTCCGTACTGAACCAGTATTTGTTTTTTGCTGTAAGGCTGCGGCACTAAGCACTGTTCCACCGTGTGGCCCATGAACTCAACGATGGTCAACAAAACCGCAGATTTATAAAATGCACAGACAGAAACCTGGATTATAGTCGTCGTGTTCTACACACTGAACCAGGTGATACTTTGTACAAATACGACAGATCTTTGTACTTCAGACTGGGATTGGCAATCTGAGAGCTGGAAACTAAAGTTTCATTCATTGTCTTTAGAAGTGTTCGAAGGTCTTTTAAGGTATTTTAATCTCAGTCCGAAGGATTAAAGGCCCAGTCTGAAGGTTTAGTACAAAGGACTTTTTAAGATTACTGGTGAAACTGTAGCTTCTACAGAACTTACTGTTACTGTAGTCTGTAAGTGTAGTCATTTTCACCATGAAAGTCTGTACAGAGTGGCAAAAGTAATTAAAGTAATTAATCCTGTAGTTCCAGATGATGGCCCGAATCTCAGGGAACATTTTCACCATGAAAGTCTGTACAGAAAGGTAATTAATCCTGTAGTTCCAGATGATGAATGCCCCTGTCCTCAAAATGTTTCTTTCTACTCCTTGTTTTTTTTTCATTGCTCATTATGATTGTGTTTATGCAAATTATCTATCTTCATTTAATTGGTCTGAAAACATAATTATTTACTGCAAATAATGTGTCTGTTTTCAGAGCTGTTGAAGACGATCTCCATGTGTGTCTTTCTTCAATTCCTGTGAGTACATCAGCGTTGTGTTCAACTAACTACTAGGCTAACTGGATCTAGAAGATCATTATATTTCATTCCATATTATTGTCTGGTGGTGCACCTTGGGATTTTTCTAATGTAAACAGAGATGAAACTTTGACAGAAACACCACCTACAGGTCAGAGGTAAAATGATATGACTCACATGAAAAATGATGTAGTAAATTATACCTTTTCAGAGGAGACTATGGAACAAAGTAATAAAACGTTTTTTTTATTATTTACATATTCAGATTTTTATATACTTTATTCTTATATAGATTTACATATGAGGAAATGTTTACTTTACAATTGATACATTGACAAATATTGGTTTGTTGACAGAAATGACAAAGTTTCCTTGGTCCTGGGTTCAGAGGTCAGAAGGCACTCTGAGTCGCTGCATAGACATAAACAGGATTTTTGTTTTTCGTACCCTCGCGCACGTCACACGTGTAACTGCGACGGCGTGCGGTACTAGCTGCTGGTCACATCGAGTCACAAAGGTTTGGAAGAAACATTCAACCATCGTGAGATATTTGAACATTTTTGGAAAACAATAAACATTAAAAAAAAACACTTGGAATGTTTTAAAGCACTTTAGAACTGAATCGTTTATTAAGTCTCTCTTATTGTCGTGGTACTTTTGGAGATGCAGGGTTTCACTGGATAATACCAGGCAGTGTGTGCAGCGTAGGTTCCAGCTTTCACAGTTTTCTTTGCAAGTCAAAAATAATAATAATAATAATTCAGACAAACCCCTGCGAGGCACGTTATATGGAAATGTTTACACGTTTATGATATTCAAACAGAGCTTACCATTTTAGAAGCTGTTTTGGTAGAGAATAAAACTGAACAGAGTTTTTGTTCTTCCTGCTTTGTCAGCACCTTTAACTGAATCTGGTTGTATTTAAGTTTTTCCCCCCAAAAAAACACGCTTTTTTTGCATGTATTTAACTTTAAGTCAAAAAAAAAACACACTTTTTTTTTGCATGTATTTAACTTTAAGTCATCTGACAGTCTTCAGTATCCACAGGGTTTACCAGAGGCCGTTGATCAACCAACTGACAAAAACATCTAGCTGCTCCATAAGTGTGTATGTTAGTGGTGGAAGGTTCTGGTTCCTGAACTCCCTCAACTCTGTCCTCACCTGCTGGTGTCAGACCATCACGTGATCTCATTAGAACTTTCCTCTGCCTCAAGGTCAGTTTTCAAAGTTTTCTGCTTTTTCCTGGTGATTTTCCTGGTCCTTAGAAAACTACAGTTTTTGCCTCAGTCCGTCTCAGCTCCAATCATCTGCCAGAAAAGAAAAAAAACAGGCACAGGCAAGAGACGGCTTTAATATCTGATCCAGCATTGGTCCAGATCCAGTTTCAGTCAATGTCCAGGATCCTGGTCCGACCCGGTCCCTCAGCTGCTGATGTGTTTGTAGGAGTCTTCGGGCTGGATCTGTCTGAAGATCCCACGCAGCGTGTCCAGTTCTCGGCTCAGCTGCTCCACTCTCCTCCTCAGCTTGTCGTTGTCTGTGCTCAGCTCCACCACCTTCTGTTGGGTCTCCAGGTTGCGCAGCTTGGCCTTGTCTCGGCTTTTACGCACGGCCACGTTGTTGCGCTCTCGTCTCAGTCGGTACTCGACGCTGCTTTTGTCGACGTGCTTCTTGGATTTCCCTCCGCCGCGCGACTCCAGCAGCTTCAGCCCCCCCTGCTGAGGGAGTTGGTGCGGATGCTGGTGTTGGTGCTGGTGCTGGTGCGGACTGGGCACCGGGGTCGGCGGAGGAGTCGGGTGACCGGACTGCAGGTGCATGGTGGTTTGCGCGCAGTGCGCAATCTGGTACTGGAGGTGCGGCAGCTGCGGCTGCTGGGAGTAGTGTGGCGGGTGGTGCAGGTAGGACGGTGGCATTCCCGCTCCCAGGTCCTCTTCGTCCCGCGGCTCCTGCTTAATGGCCACAGGGCGCAGGCGCTGCGGACTGTGCTCGTACAGCGGCTCCAGTTTGGAGTCCATGTAGCCGCACATTAGGTGCTGTTGGTGTTGCTGGTGCTGCTGCTGGTGCTGCTGCTGGTGCTGCTGGTGGTGTTGGTGCGGGCCAGGACCCCCGCCACCGCCGCACTGGACCGGGTCAAAGTCTCCGCTCATGAGCTTCAGCTTCTCCTGCCGGGAGTTGTGGTGAAACAAATCCGCCAAGAAGTCGTCGTTAAAGGACGCCGGGTCGATGTACGCACTCAGGTCGATGGAGGTCTCGTTGTCTCCGATGTCACCACCGAGCTCAGCTGCGTCTCTGTAGCCAGAGGGAGGCTGCTGACTGTGGGGCAGAGGCCGGGGGGCAACCTCGTACAGGTTAGACATCTCCATGGACAATCTAAAGCCGGACACACATGGCGAGGAGCTGCGGGAATCCAGGGTGGACAGAGACCGGGGCCGAGAGAGAGGGAGAGAGTCGGAGGTCCAAGAATAAGGGTGAGAGACACAGACACAAACACACGGAGAGAGAGAGAAGGAGCGAGAGAGAGGATGAAAGAGCTGTGATTCTTGCAGCTCAATAAAAGTGTGAACTTTCAAAAGTGAGCTTATATAGTGGGGCGGAGGAGGCGGGCACACACACGCAGTCACACACACACACACACACACACACATACACACACACGGGATTTGACAGTAAATCAGAATAATGTGATAATTACACCCTCTGACAACTCTGTTTACAACCTGACCAAACTAATTATAACACATTAAATCAAGTGAAGTCTTCAAGAATATATTAAAACATATTAAAATGTATTCATTCGTGTTAAAAACCAACTGAGATTTGATGAAACGATGCGGGATTTGAACAGAACCAAAAAGATCAAATGTAATAAACACAAAGGTTTTCCCTGGCAACGTTGTGAAATCGTAAACTATGTTCTTATGAATCACTCATGCTCTAAACCAGCAGTTCTCAAAACTCAAACTCAAGGCCCGCAGGCCAAATGCGGCCCGCCAAGTCAATTTGTGTGGCCCGTGGGCGGTTAAAGAGCATTTGATTGCCTTATAATGAAGTCCATGCTGCTGAGTTTCTGAACCTGATCTATTAAAATGATTTTTATTACACAGAGAAATTGATAGTTTTTGTAGCTTGAATAAATAATAATGAAATACAGAAACATTTATTAATATGTCATGGACTTTATTTACAACCAGCTCTCCCAGAGGAACTTTATTACTGATGTGCCCTCCCCCCAGTATAAATGAGTTTGACACTCCTGCTCTAGTGGTACTGTCTGAGCTCTGGAGATACTACATTCAGAGAGAGAATGCAGTGTGAAAGCTTCACGAACCAGTGTCCTCCACATATGTCCAGGGGGAAAAGTAAGGATTCTATTTGAGAACTGCTGCTGCTCTGCTCCTTTGGTCATTTACAAAAGTAAAACTCCTCGTAAAACCTCGCCTCTGGGTCTTTATGAAAAGAACTAAAAATAAAAGAAAGTTTTTTATCACAGCAGGATGAAGCCATAAATATTTAGTCCCTGCTGACTGGGCTGCGTCAGCCCCATTCTGTTAGCACGCATGTGAGAAACAAGTTGACATAAAAATATGACTGGATACAAATGTTAGCCACTCGAGAACAATGCAGCTAATAAAATCAACACTATACTTATAATTGTTACTGCATGTGCTAATTAGCATTTTCAAACAGGGAATTAACTCCCCTCTATATCTTTCTCTCTCTCATGCAATGTTCCATGCAAAGAATAAACTAGTTTCATTCAGGGACAGATGAACTTCTGGTTAAATGATGCCTCGTGTGGCCATTTTCTATTATCACTGAAGAAAATCTGAATAAAGTCTTTCTGACACAAATGTACCGCCGGAGGCAACTTTAAATGAAAATGTGAAATAATAATATGTTGCTTTTATACTGTACATTACGAGCCTTTTATGATAATTAATCAGACAAAAAATATATATTAACATTTTCAAAAATTGGCACACAGGTAAATTATGTTTTTTATTCTCAACTGTTAAAGGAATGTATTGAAAATTTGCATCCAGGCAAAAATGACTCATTTGTTTTTGCAGTGAATTAATTTACAAATCCCTTCCAGTGGACTCACCACCTGCAGGAAGGTTTGGGGGTTGGTACGGTGCAGTGTGATTTTGGTGGTGACTGCTGCCCCCGCGACCCGGTAACGGATAAGCGGATGGAAATGGATGGATGGATGGATGGATAATTTACAAATCAGTTATATGAATTCATTTCAAACAACATTGGTTTTATGTCGCACCTGTACTCAGGCAACTAAAAACCCATCAGTGTCAGAAATGTTTAAAGGGTGTTAAAAGTATTTCAAGTTTTTGTTTGGTTTTCTTAGTATAACTAAGATCAGAGGTGGACAGTCAGACATGCAGTAACTGTCAGAGTTTTATTACATAAAATTTGGCTAAATATTACTCTTGTAAAAAGGACACAGTAAAGTTCAATTTTACAAAGAATTATCACTAAAATACCTGACAGATAAACACGTCAGATTTTACTTAACCCTGGAACTGTGTTTGTGTGGTTACAGATGAATAATTTATAAATAAGGGAAAAATGATTAATGGAGAAGCACTGAGTATTTTAATCATTTCAGGATAATAAAAAAAGTCACAAAACCTTGTTTGTTTAACGAGGCCCTGGTGTCTATGAATTTCATATTTTATACGATTTTTTAACCCGTTTAAGATGTAAACTTTTCCTGAATTAAGATTATATTTAATGTTTTATTGTTGTTTTTTATTTTACTTTTTTTTTACCATTTAATTCATCGATGATGTCACTCTGGTTATGCACACATTCCACCGAATCAAACGTTACATAAACAAAACCAACAGCCCACTGTGATTGGTCAGTTCATCTGTCAATCACAGGCAGCATTGCATCACTCTCGGAAAAGCTCGCAAATGATTGGTTACACGTCCCGCCGTCACGGCCCTGCCGCCTGTTATTCGCTGAACGCAGACATTTCCGTACATGGAAAAGAGATTTCGCAATCTTCTTGTCGTGTGTCCGTGTCTAAACAACAGAACCAGAGATCGAACACGGAACCGAAAGTCCTGTAGTAATTTTGGACTACGTCAACCCCGGACAAGCGACGAGTTCCTCGGGTGTCCGCTTAAGGTAACATGTCCTCGGAGCGGTTAAACATGGGGGTATTTGAACGGAAAACGGTTAGAAGCGGCGTTAGCATTTGAAGCTATCAATCTGTTAGCCAAAAAAAAGAGAGGGGCGACCGCGAAAAAGATTCTTGGTAGAGTTCAGGGTCTGGTTTGTATGTAGGCTGTGAAGATCGCTGTGATTCTGACTAGGATTATGGTCCAGGTTCTCATTTATTTGTCAGCGTTGCGTTTTCGCCACCTGAATTCAAACTGGTTCAAATGTCGCCAGTATTGGACTTAACAGGCTGGTCCGGGGTTCTACGGGTGTAGCGTGTAGTTGTTAAGTCGTTGACCCGATGTGGGGTCACGTTTGCAGGCTCAGGTGTGTGTGGAGTTCCCCTGCTTTCTCTGTCTCACCCTCCCTCTCGTGATGATGCAACAGCAGGCAACAACAGTTTCACCCGGAGCCATTTTCTCTGCGCACAGCTGACTGCTTCTGCGCTGCTGCTGCCTCGCAACGAGCCGTCCAATCATAGCCGTGCTGTCAAAATACAATTTTGAAAGGCGTGCGTTTGTGTGCGCGTGCACGAGGCTGCATTCAGCATATAAACCACGTGTAGTAATTGTAGTAAAGCATGATCAGTGTGGCTGTCGCTGTTTTGTTGTTGTTGTTTTTTTTTTCCATAAACACCAGTAACAACAGATACAGATAGCAGAAGAGTATGTAATTCTGCCTTTCATGCTTTGATGAGCAAAGAATAATTTTATGCAATAAATATATTATAGTTTTCAGTCCCATTAAGTCAAATTGGATCATTTTACACAACACATCTTATTAGAGAATGGATCAGTGTTTCTTACAGTTGTGTGCACGTAACATGTAGATGTGTTTCAAAGGTTGCCCAACACATTCGTTGACATGATTCTTGTGAGTGAAAATGCACGAAGGAAGATAGACCTGAAAGATGTCAACTTAGAAACGAAAACAAAATAGTTTCCAAAGTAGGAAGTGTATCGGTTTTTAATAACCACTGAGTGCACTGTCACCGGTTGTAAACTGGTAGAGGATGGAGCCACACTGATCTAACCCTGGTCATGTTTCCGTCCTCTGTATCTCCAGGTCCCGCCCAGCACACGGCTCTGTTGTCCACATCCCTTACTTTCTTGACCCAAGACTGCTCTGGTCAGATAGTTACACCTGAAGGCAACACAGCCAAATGAGCCGGCCGGCACAGCCGAAAATCACCACAACTGACCACAAAGGCGTGAGCGTAATCCAGAGTCAAGGCCACGCCTCCTCCTCTACTGTCTCCTCCTCCGTATCGTCTCTGCAGCAGGTTCCACAGCTCATTCCTGCCAACCCCTCGTCTGCAGGTGGCAAGGCCCTTCCACCCAGCAAGATGAAGAAGCCATCAGCAGACAAAGACAGCGATGAGTACCGCCAGCGCCGTGAGCGCAACAACCTAGCGGTGAAGAAGAGTCGCATGCGCAGCAAGCAGAAGGCAATGGACACGCAGCAGCGGGTCAATGAGCTGAAAGAGGAGAACGAGCGTCTAGAGGCCAAGATTAAGCTGCTGAGCAAGGAGCTAAGTGTGCTGAAAGACCTGTTCCTGGAACACGCCCACAACTTGGCCGACAACGTCCCACCGCCACAGGTCGGCGTCGATGGCGCCAGTCCTGCCAACAATAACGCCTCCACCAATGGCCAATGAGGGCGATTGCGGAGAGACTTTAGGAACACGAACTTGTCTTCTTTGCAACTTCTCTTTGTTTTATAATGAAGTCTTTCATGTTTGGCACCCCCTGCTGGAAAACCTGAAACAGATTTTATTTCCCAGAACTGAAAAAAAAAGACGATTGGGATTTTTTTTAACTATTCAAAAAAGCAAACTAATGGGTGAATATTCTTAATAATTTATTGGCCTCTGGTAATTCTCACTAAACGGACTTTTGTAGAATTTTGAAAACAGACCATGTAGTGATGGATCTGTTTGTCTGTGAGCAGACGTGAACTCTGTGAACTCCGAGACGTCGGCGGACCAGCAGTCGGATGTGACTTCCTGTGCAACAGCTACCTGTCGAAATGATTGACAAGTGACGTTGTCATTAAAACTTTATTTAACATCACTTCCACTCTCATCTTCATACTTAGAACAAACCGGTGGAATGTTACTTTAACAGGCATGTCGTACCTAAACACACACACACACGCATGCTGTCATTCAGCTGAGTTTATAAATAGCCTTGAAATTCCAGGTTTTTCAAGGCCACATCCTTCCACTAATTTGTCACCAGTGAATGGACTGATGAGGACGTGTTGACGATCAGCTGTGAAACTTTGTAAACAAAGACTTATTGTTATTGATTGTTCCTGATCAGTGGGGTTTTTTTTGTTTTCAATGTCCTCGTGTCTCTGCGTCAACATCATCCGTCGATGACTCAAAACTCAGGCTGTGACCTGAAATGGTGGGAAGAGCTCCTGCCCCAGACAGGAGTGTGTGTTTGTGTCTGTGTGTGTGTTTAGCGTTTGAGGTCGTGGGCGGCGTCAGACACCTCCAGCCGCAGATTTAATTGAATCCAGGTTTAAACTGGGGCCGGATCGTTAGCGTCTGCTAATGAGCAGCGGACGGATCCGGACAAGCCTCCACCTCTGCCCGCCTGTCACGAGTGGGCGTGGCCCAGGCCCGTTGTCAACAGACGTTATAATTATGAAGCTTAGCGTGGGTGTGGAACATGTAACAGGATTTGTCTCCAAACTTTTCGCAGCCGCCATGTCTGATCCTGCTGCCCTAACCACAGCGTTTATTTTGTCTTCACCTTCATATTCTGGTCTTCCCCTCGCAGTCCGTTGTTGTTCCCTCAGCATTCCTGACGTTTTCCCATATTCCAGTTCAATCCATCGTTCTTCATGACCCTTTTTTAACGTTCCATGTTCTCCGTGTTCATCAACCTCCTCTTGGTCTTCCCTCTATTCTAGTTCAACGTTCTCTCTCCCCTTTTGTCATCTCCCTATTTTCCAACATTGATGAAAATACTCTTTGACGTTTGACGTTTTCCCAGATCTCCTCTTCATATTTTTCCAAACATTTTCTAAATGTCGTCAGGATTTTTCTCATCACTTCTTGACTGTTCTGATCTGTGCTCACCTTTTTCTCAGGATTTCTGATGGGGGTGCAGGGAAGGGGAGGGGGTAACACACGTGTTTTGTTTATCCTCGTTTTTATTCTTAACAGCATGGAAGTTAATGTGTGTGTTTCTCACTTGGCTTTTTGATAACTGATTCTAAAAAAAATAAAAAGTAGAGCATTTCAGACGTGTTTGACACTTTTCATGTTGTTGGTTTTTTTTTATAACTTTTCCACATTCAAGTTCTCACACCAAAGTCCATAGATAAGTAAGGAGTTGAGGGAAGGAACACTGGAGCAGTTGGTCAACTGTTGCCTCTAGTGGTTATTTTATGTCACTGAAAGTGCATTACTATGTTGTTGTGTTATAAAGTAAAGAGGAAATTTGCAGTACGTTTTTAAAGTTTTCGCTTCCAAACTGCTCTATTGTGGGCAGGCTGTGACTGTGGACTGTTGTAGCTAACGTTAGCGCTGGTCTCTGTACAGGGACTGTTGGAGCTACCGTTAGCCCTGGTGTCTGTACCAGGACTGTTGTGGCTAACGTTAGCCCTGGTGTCTGTCCCAGGACTGTTGTAGCTAACGTTAGCGCTGGTGTCTTTTCATCCATCAGTGGTCCAACCATTTCCATATTTTTTACAGCTAGAAAATGCATTTTAGATGTATTACTGCCACCTACAGGGCTGATGCATGAGGTATCAGTCTCACAAATTAGGGAACTGAGGCAGCTGACGTTAAATAAACTTTGTGCTATTTTTTGCCTAATTGATGACTGTAAGCTGCTTACTGGAGCAGGAAATCCCTGACCGCTGGATTTGATTGGTTGCTGGCATCATGTGACAATAACAACAGCTCCCCCTCTGGTACCTGTGGGAGGGGAGGTCAGGCTGGAGAGCGTGTGAAGGTGTTTCTGTCCAGGAGAGCGAGCTGAATATTAATGTGTGTGTGTGTGTATTTATATGTGTGTGTGTATGAGTGTGTGAAATAAAGTGAGCATAAAACACATAAAAATGAGCGATGACCTCGTTGTTAAAATCTACCTCCTCAGAGAATCTGGCAGAAGCTTCACACACACACATCTGGAAAACATGTTCTATTTCTCCAGCACACACACACACACACACACATCTGGAAAAAGTTCTGCTTCTAATGCTGCATGTTAAAGAGCGCACACACGCACGCATATGCACACGCACACACTGTTCTGCAGAACGAGAAGGAACGGAGAACTGGAGCTGGAGAGTTCCTCTCTCTGTGAACATGGTGTCTCTTCAGCGTCAGCTGATAAATAACAATTAATCACAAACGATTGTTTAGACTCGTCACGTCGATGTCGCTGCTGCCGCTGCTGTACGTTCACTTCTATGGTTGAAGGTTGAAGAATCTGTTTATGTATCAGTCCATCTATGTAGCCTCCATCCGTCCATCCATCCATCCATCCATCCATCCATCCATCCAACCGTCCGTCCGTCCGCGTCGCCTTTGTTTTTTAAAACTCTATACCTTCATTGTGAAAATGTATCATGGTACTTATAAGTATTCCCTCTGTCCTCTCATGTACTGTAGTAGTAGAATATACTGTCATGAGTTCAAGGCTTTGCCTGTTGACCTCTGCCCTGTTGACCTCTGCCCTCCTCTCCCCATGTCAGTGTGATGGTGTAGACCTGGATGGAGCTGAAGTCAAAGTGAACTCCTTGTCATTGTGACACAGCTCACCACTGAACACAACCAAATGTGACCTCTGCATTTAACCCCTCACCACAGTCAGCAGGGGGCAGCATAAGCACCCGGGGAGCAGTGTGTGGGGATGGTGCCATATTCATATCACCTCAGTGGTGGCTTGGCAGCTGGTGGACTCGAACCTGAAACCTTCCGGACCAAAGTCCACTTCCTTAACCACCAAACCACCACTGCCCCGAATGGAGGCTCACTTCTAGATCAGGGACGTAACAGTGAAGTCTTCACTTGTCTCTGTCGTCAGAGACACGGCGTCCTCTCCGTCCACGTCAAAACTCACTAACTCGTGGGTGTAACGTCAACCCGAGGCTGAGAAGGAGAAAAGATCAGCTGAGGACGGGCAAAAATGATGGACCTGGAAGAGGAGGAGGAGGAGGAGGTGCAGCTGTGACTCCTCCAGATGTCTGCGAACAATCAGCGGCGAATGATTGACAGGTTCAGGGAACGACTGTCAGGATGAATTAGAGCGAAAGAAACGTCACTGGCAACGATGCTGATTTATTCCAGCTTTCACAAGTCGTAAACAAGATAGATGTTCACAACACCAGCGTGAGTCAGCAGGAGGGAATGTTGGTGAGGAGCAAGGAGGAGCGGGGAAGGAGCAGGAGCAGAGGAGCAGGGCTAACGGTGGAGACGTGTCTGGAGAGTGATGGAGAAGAAGAAGGAGGTGATGACATGGGGAGGAACCGAGAAATAGGAGGACAAAGACGCAGAGGAGGAGGAGGAAAAAATACACCAGTAGAAAGTGGAAATGAAAAGGGAATTAGAGCAGGAAAAAGAGGAAGTAGGGGATGAAAAAGGAGAAGAAGGAATGAAGTGTAGCAGGAGAAAACAGAGGAAGAACATACAGAGGAGGGAGGAAGGGGGAGGCAGTGGAACTGGGTGAGGAAAGAGGAGGAGAACGATATGAATAAGAGGAACTGGAAAAAGGAGGTGATGGAGAGAATGGAGTAGAGTGATGGAAAAGGGAGGACAAAGACAAATGTGAGGAGGGGGAGGAAGGAGGACAAACAAGAACAAATGAGAAAGAAGGAGGATGTTGGGGGAGGAGAAGATGGGTGAGCAAAGTAAGTAGAGAAGAAGGGCAGACAATTAAAAAGAATGATCTGGAAGAAGATGGAGAGGAGTAGAGGAGTCAAATGATGAAAAGGAGGAAGAAAGTGTAACCAGTGAGGTCACTGTGACATCACACGTTGACCGTGGTGAGGTCACTGTGATGTCACTGCAGGATTTTTCTGCGTCGACTTTCCTGAAGTTGCTGAATCATGTGAGAGCTGAGTCGAGAAAAAGAAATCAGAACGGAGCAGGAATTCTAAGAATCATTAACTAAAGTCAACAAGGACCGGCCGACTGTGTGTGTGTGTGTGTGTGTGTGTGTGTGTGTGTATGTGTGTGTGTGTGTGTGTGTGTGCGTGCTCTATCACACTCAGACCTTCTGCACACAGAGATAAATCTGACCTGCTTCTGTCTCGCCCACGTGTCTCACCTGTGATTAGCTGACCTCTACTGTCTGAGTAATCATTGCCCTCACAGCAAAGCATTGTGGGTCAACAGGTCAGCTCGGTTAAAAGCAGCTGTTAAAAAGTTCTGAGTTCACGCAGTGCTTTCTTCACCTTCTTCTGGTACTTTATCACATGTGTGTCTGTTGCTTATGGGAACCGTCGGAGTCAGGGTTTAAACGTTTTTTTGGTGTGTATTTACAGAAAACATCATTTATTTAAAACTGCAGAGTCGTGTTTGACCATCAGCTCTAAGAAACAGAATTTCAAAATGCGCAGTTTTCCCACGTTCTGTTTGAACACCTGAACGTCACTTAGGCCAGTGTTTCCCAAACTTTTTTTCTGGGGACCGATATTTTAAAAGTCACAAAATTCAGATTTCAGAAACAGAAATTAAAAATAAAAATGTTTTAACCCTGGTGGTCTTCAGGTCTGGGTTTGTTTCACTGTAAATAAACAGATATTCATACTTTTCTCTTGGTTTGTTCTAATTGTTCCGTCTTTTCCTTCAACAGTACCAGGGTCATGAAGCGCCGGCGTGAGTTCTTTGGCTGTTTTGTTTCTGAGCAGCTGTGGTCTGTTTGTGGGTCAGCAGCAGCAGGAGGAGGAGGAGGAGGAGGAAGAGGTCCAGACAAACGAGGAGGACAAGGAGGAGACAGAGTTAAGGATCACCCTGGGACATTTGAGCAACAATAGTCGCGAGACGTCCACATGTCTTCGCCTGTCTGAGGAAAATGGAGGTTAAGGTCACTGTGGGTGAGCCAAGCAGATGGACTGACTGTTACACATGGGTTAGGGTTAGCTGCTCTGCTCTGATTGGCTGACGGCTCTTCCACTGTCACGATGATGTCACATTATTCCAGACTCATCAATCATCGAGCTCCACATATGAAACAGGAAGTGAGACATTAATGTCCCTCATTGGATACTCATTAGCCTCCACTCACCCCTTTACCTCACCCACACCTGAGCGTAAGTGCAAGAAATGATAAAAAAACAGCTAGCAAGACAGGAGTTAAAGATGCTAAAGCTCGAGCTAATGGTCGACTAAAAGCCGGACAATTGTTAAAGTTTAACCAGAACAACCAACGTTTACTAAGAGAAAACCTGATGGCGATGAAAACATATTCAAAAACGCTACAATATTTTTACCCAGAATACATTAAAAAAATTCATTCAAGAATTAACTGAATGATTACTTAGATTTAGCACAGAAATTGGCCAATTCCAAATGGTAATATTCTGCTGTTACATCACAGGGTTTCAGTGACATCATGACAAAAGCGAAGCGTGCCGACGTGTTCATCAGCTGGTCATGTGATCAGATGATGAAACGTTTGAAATACTCGTGACATCATCCTAATCTAATCTGTTGTTACTCTGACCTGGCGTGACTTTGACCTTCGACATAACAAACTGGAGCGGGGGAGGAGGGAGGGGGGCTGTTTTTTTCTGGTTTAAGTTCCCAGTTTTGGTTTCCTGGTACAGAATTTTCAGAATCCAGTCCTGGGTTTTTGTTGATGGTCCAGGGAGGTTTTCTAGGTTGTCATTCAGTCTTTTTTGGGGTTTTTTTGGTTCCAGGTTTAGGATTCTGCTTCTAATCTCTGGTCCTGGTTTTCAGGTTTTGTGGTTGAAGTTCTTGTTTCAGGTTCCTGATTCCTGGTCCAGTCCACTGGTCCTGGTCTCCAGTCCTGGTCAGGTGGTGTTTGAGGATGACATCATGCAGGTCACAGGTCTGATAGTTCTGGACCAGGCCTCGGTGGCTCAGATGGTGGCACCAGCAGGAGGAGGAACGAAACCTCACCCTCCTCACCCTCCTCATCCTCCTCACCCTCCTCACCCCTCACCCTCCTCGGTTTCTGCTGGCAGCCTGTGCTGCAGCGTTCTCCTGCCAAACAGTTTTTAGGAACAGAAGTTTGATGGTGGAGGAGGGAAACGTGTCAGCGAGGATTTAGAGCATCATGGGAGGATTTAGAGCATCATGGGAGTCTGCGCTAAAACCATCAAACATCAAGCAGTCAAGTTTGGAGCAGCACGAACCGAGACTTCTGAACTCTGGATCCTGACCTGTGTGACCCACGGTCCTGACCACAACACAGGGGACAGACAGGGGACACACAGGGGACAGACAGGAGACACACAGGGGACAGGGAGGGGACAGAAAGGAGACAGAGGGACAACTGAGAGAGGATAGGGGACAGACACGGGACGGGAGACTCAGAGTGGACAGATGACTAACAGAACACCCAGAGACACCTCATTAATGAACCACTTTAACCACCAGGGGGGGTTAAAGGATCAGGCTGGTAATCGGTGGATTGCCGGTTCCAATCCCTGTCCTTGCCGACAGCAGTGTTGAGCAAACACCAGAAACCTCCGCCTCTCTCAGCACGGTCAGAGTCCACTGTCCCCCCGTGTCTCACCGAGGTGTTGGACAAACACAGTAAAGACAAAAGGGACAAAGAAAATTAATTAAAAAATGTATAAAATTAAAAAAAAAGAAAATCTGACCTGGAAAAAACAAAAATATGAAATATATATAAAACAAATATTTAACTGGAGACAAAAATGAAGTGAAGAAGGACAGAAGTATCAAAAAATCCTTTGGAGTGCAGTAATGTCCCAGACCAAAACCTTTAAGGACAGACAATGTCAAAAAAACCTTTGGAGTGCAGTAATGTTCCAGACCAAAACCTTTAAGGACAGACAAGGACAAAGACAAGCACAGTAATGTCTCACTGAGAGACGAAGGACAAATAACTGAGGGACAACAGAGGGAGAAGAGACCAAGAGGTGAGGGACTGGCGAGAGAGAGAGAGACATCTGGACCAAGGGGACGGACAGACCACGACCCCCACGGTGTCTGTCCACTGCACACCTACGGACAGTGAGGACAAAGGACAAAGCACAGAATGTTGGACACGATGACGAGGAAGGTGGCAGGGAGAGGACAGACAGAGGACAGAAAGACAAAAAGGGTCAAAGAGAAAGTTAGAAGAACAAGTTTTACTTCATCAGCAGATTTTGAAACAGTTCCTCCACAGGGACACAGGCAGACGGAGTGGGTGGGGGTGTGTGGGTGTGTGTGTGTGTGGGTGTGTGTGTGTGTGTGGGTGTGTGTGTGTGTGGGTGTGTGTGTGTGTGTGTGGGTGTGTGTGTGTGTGGGTGTGTGTGTGTGTGTGTGTATGTGTGTGTGTGTGTGTGTATGTGTGTGTGTGTGTGTGGGTGTGTGTGTGTGTGGGTGTGTGTGTGTGTGGGTGTGTGTGTGTGTGTGGGTGTGTGTGTGTGTGTGGGTGTGTGTGTGTGTGGGTGTCAGTTGATGGAGGCAGAGAAAATGCCATTTGCGTCTTGAGCAACAGTGGAGATGATGAGGACGGCGGCCACACTTCACCCAGTTGGTCTGCCCTCTGATTGGACGAGGGAGGAGGGGGGAGGAACCGTCGACCTCCTCTGAGCAGTGACCCACAGAGACGCAGCCTGGTGCTGAGGTCGGCGGTTGACTTCCCCGCTGAGTCCTGCAGTATGTGAAAGAGCAGTACATGGACCGTCTACTGCACTGATGTACTACTGTGGTATTACTGCAGTAGTGATATGGGCCACTTTGGTACTGCAGTACTGTTGATCATGTTGAAGCCTGTTGACTGGAGTACTGCAGTTTTATTAGAGCATTTACTCTGAAGAAGAAGAATTATATTGTATCGTACTGCAGTTGTACTGTAGTATAAATATTGCAATGAACTGTGTTTTACAGCACTATCTAGAACTACAGTAGTATTACTGCAGTAAGACCTCAAGACTCTTCTGTACTTCTGTGTACTTACTGAGCTCATCTCTTTAACTGCCATAGATGGCAGCGCTCTAGTAGTACTGCAGTACACTGTGGTATTGTCTAAAAAACTGAAGAACTATAGTATTAAGGTATTTGACTGTAGAACTGCAGTAACACTGTATTAAGATGCAGTAGTCTGTATTACACTGTAGGATCCTGTATAAATGTGTGTGTGTAAATTGACCCAAGGAGTGAATGTTAACGTGATCGACAGGCTGGAGAAGCGACGCCCTCTCCTGGTGACCGATGGAATTGCCTCTATGTCAACTGTGACCTGAACAAACCATTAGGTGTTAGAAGAGAACTGAGACCGCTGTGCGTTCACTGCACGTTAACTACACGTTCACTGCTTCTTGCAGTGAGTGTGACGTCACAGTATAATGTGTGAAATATTTTGTGCTTCCACTCCAGCGTGGTGTCGTAAACTGTTTAAAAACTGCAGTTTTCTCTTGGAGTAGGCAGTTGTAACATCTAGATAAATTGAGGAAGTGGTCAGTGAGGGTGAGGCAGGGGTGAGTTTACAGTCAGTCCATCACTGCCGCTGTCCTCCCACGTGGCCCTCGCACAGCTTTATCTGATCACTCAGTGTGTATTTTTGTCTCCTCTCTGGAAACCACTGCGGCTCGGGGGAGGTGGGGGGACGCGAGGGGGGGGGGGGGTGTGAAACAGTCGATGAGATGATCTGGGTTCAAACTGCTGAGTCAGCGCCATGGAGCTGCAAAATCACAAAGCTGAGGAGAAGAAACACGGCCAACAGTCCAACGTTCTCCAAGAACCTTTGACCTCAGAGACTGGACCAGTACATTTGGATCTGTTCCCAGTTCCAGTTCCAGCTGGTTGGACCGACACCAGGAGAGACTTGTTCCAGACTCAGAGGTTGAAGTTGGTTTGAGAACCATGATTCTCTACCTTTAGAACTTCCATGAGAACCAAACCATGTAGAACAGAACCTCTGCACTCTGAACAACCAGTACATGTTGGTGAACAGTACTAGGTACAAAGCTGTGCAAATGACACAAATTAGAACTTTCTGAAGGAATATAAGTCATCAACTAAATCATTACACCAGAACCAGAACCAGAACCATGTCTTAGAACCATAGGTTACTGCAGAAAATCACAATAAAATGTTTGGTTGAACTAAACCATACATTATAAAATTAAAAAATTAAAAATAAAATTATATAAACTTCATCAGGACAAAATAAATTTCGTGAAACTTCTTCCGGTCAACACCACCGTGACCACAGTCAAAAACCCGTCAGAGAACCTCCTGAAGAACCATCGCCACACAATCAGACTTTCAACGAACCACTGCAGTAGTCTCATCTAATGGATGGACGTTGCCCCTGTCGGTTACAAGAGAGAATAGATTATAGAGAATCAGATTTATGAAGCCACTCTT
The DNA here is from genome assembly GCF_000523025.1 of Cynoglossus semilaevis. NCBI lineage: Eukaryota > Metazoa > Chordata > Actinopteri > Pleuronectiformes > Cynoglossidae > Cynoglossus > Cynoglossus semilaevis. The sequence goes on along the minus strand of NC_024311.1, from coordinate 8,019,278 downwards.
GAAATGGAAAGAAACAGTGCCCCCTGCTGGGCAAACACTGCATGTGTTCAAAATGCCGGTGGTTGGTGTTGATCTGGTGTTGGTCAAAGGTACTGTAGATACTGACTCCACCCAGGTCGGATGAATTTATTCACAGACGTGGGAGTGACACCCGCAGAGTTTCGGTTGTAATCCGAGTCCCAGTCTTTGTCTCTGTCTTTTCCACAGCCTCAGTTCCAGCTGGTCACATGGTGGAGCAGTGGTTGTGCCTTAGAGCAGAAGTTCTAAAACTATAGTACGTGGACCAGTGGTAACGCCCTCTAGTGGCACTGTATGGCTTTGATTACTTCTAGCTGAGTCATATAATTTTAGAATACCGCTGTGTGTTTGTGTGTCTGTTGTTTAGTTCCACTGTTGACGTGTGTTGTGTCTTTGGTTGAAGAATAGACAAAAAAAGGAATAAATTCTGTTTTTCTATGGGTTTAATTCTGTCCTACAGTGATAATTGTGGAGGTGGTACACAGAGTGTGAAGTTTTGTGAGCTGATGACGCTATATCAGAGACGACACAGTAGTCTGTGACTCGAGTCTCCGACCAGGCTGTGATTTTTAGAACACGAGTGAAATCCACACAGTAAACCACAAGGCAAGAATAGCAAGATGTTTCTGTAATGCAGTACTGTGGCCACTAGATGACGGTGATGTACAACATTCTGAAGACGACTGTATTTTCTGACTAAATATTAAAATAAAAAAGTTATTATCATTATTGTTAGTTGGTGTTATTATTATTATTGTTATTATTATTATTATTATTATTATTATTATTATTATTATTTTCGGCTTAGGTATTGTTGACTAGGGGTTAGCTTTAGCCTCAATGGAGTCTTAGTTTAAATTTAGGTCCTGATCCCACAAGTGCCAGACCTTTAGCTTCTGATAAAAATCTTTAGAAAAACAAAAACAAAAACCAAAAAATAAAATAAAAATAAAAACCAAAACATGCTCTTAGTGAACAGTAAAAGGCTACAGACCTTGTAGGAACCACAGTCTAAGATTCAGCTTGTTAACCAGACATGATGCAACATGAAACTAAACGCTGTTGAAACAAGTCACAGTTTATGAACTTTCACTCGGTTATCTTTAAATTCAAACTTCACACATGGACACAAATAACGTTGCACAATCCTCACTGATGTTCTTCAATGACGTTTGTTAAAAGCATTTTAATATAATTATGTGTTTAAGGATAACATCCGTGGTGACGTAATGACTGGTGAGGTTATGGCTCATTAACTTATTTATCATCATTATTGACGCATCTTCTTAATCGTCGTAATTGTCTAGGAGAAGGTTTTATTGTGAAAAGAAAGAAGCGGAAGTCTCAGGCAGAGTTCGTCTTCAGCAGCCCCTTCACTCCAGCGCCTCTCCGTCAGTGTGGATCCCACGGCGTGTGCGCACTGGCACGGCCATGGCTCCAGTCCAGTGCCGGGTCCAGTACCTGGAGGATTCTGACCCATTTATCTGCACTAACTTCCCCGAACCTCGCAGACCCCCCACGGTCCAGCTGGAGGAGAACCTGCCGGTGAGCCAACACCTCTGCGGGATCCACTCTCTGTTGGAGGCGCCGCTAAAGGTGAGTGACGTCACCCACTCCCCGATCACCTTTTCAGTCCGATTTCAAACAGAGACAGACAAAGTAAAGTTTATTTAAAAAGTGAAGACGTTTCCGTCGCTGGCTGAGGAGAGAGTTCGAAAGTGGTGAAGCAGCGTCACACACACACACGCACACACACACACACACGCACACACACACACACGCACACTCACCAACCGATAAACCACTCATAAACCAGATCAGCTGTTCGTGAAAAGTTCAAGTCTAGTAAGGTATAAAGTGATCAGCACTGGTTCCTGATCAAAGCTCAATACGTTTTATTTGATTATATCATTACATTGTTGACAGTGTTGACAAAGACAGTGTATGGTACAGTGTTGTTGTACAGTGTTGTTCTACAGTGTTGTTGTCCAGTTGTTCTACAGTGTTGTTCTACAGTGTTGTTGAAAGGTACTGGTTCTCCAGAACCACAGAACCTGGAACAAAACCAAACCCTGGTTTCATAGAGGAACTTCTATTCTAAAGTTTACGATTTTACTGGTCCATAGTCGTTCATGGTCCGTGTGCAACAGACATGCATGGTTAACAAATTGGAACCATTTTTAAGAAGAACATAGAGGGGTTCTGCTGGGACTGTCCTGGTGTATTAGAATCCCTTTTATCCAAAACCTGTGCAGAGAACTCTGAGAAGAACTCTTAATAAAGACCGCTGGTGAACGGTTCTCCCAGAACTCTGGTCTATGGTCTCCAGTCAATTCACTTGAGTCCTTGTGGTAAAAGTCTGACCCTGGAGTTGGACTGTGGTGGAGACCTACACGTCTTAGAGCAGGGTCTGGACTCTGATAAAGGAGTGTTGAAACCTGGTCTGTGGTTGTGGACTTTAGACTCTGAGTCTCTGAGTCTGGGGTCTTAAAATGGATCTTGATGGAAAAACTGTCCACTCTTGTTCAGAACTAAACCCTTTCCCCTTGAGTAACCTCAAATAAAGGACTTGGCCGTCCTGAACTGGACCGTCTCCTGGTCTGCAGTGGAAACTGACTTTGAAGAGCGTTAATGTTCTTGTCTGTTAGCCTTGGTTCTGTTTTCGTTGATGGTGCTGCACATCGGAAGGATTTGTCAGATCGCGGTCTCGATAAACAGTGTCCAGTCCAGTTTCCTGTTGATTTTCCAAACAGGAAGTGAAGGCAGTTCTGGGCTTCTGAGTACACTCTGACTCAAAAATATGTCATTGTGTGTGTGTGTGTGTGTGCGTGTGTGTGCGTGTGTGTTCAGAACATGACTCAGCACCGAGTTCATGTTTCTGCCTGATTGTTTTCACTCACAAAGTCATGTTTCAGCAGATGATTTCAACCCGATCTGTGGGACGTTCACTGACTTTTGGAAACAGCAGCATCAGATAAACTCTGCTCAGATCACATTCCTTCACTGAAGCCACTAATTATTCCCACAATTTCCTGAGGCCTCAGCCGACAGGACCCCGCAGTGATAGCATCAGTGAGGAGAATTGTCACAGTACTTTTTCCTTAGCCTGGTACTGGTCTTCCTGGCTCCTCCTCCCACGCTGCTGGTCCGTCCATGTCTGTGGAGGAAGGGGGCGGAGCCTGTGAACAGCAGATAAACCAAGGAGACGGAGGCTATGCTAGCAGTAGCTCGATGATAACGCGCTTCCTTCCTTTCATTAGAAGAAAGAACGTTTCCAAAAGAAAAACAGATCCTCTCTCTGAGTCACTTTGGTTTAACACAAACACTGTTATGTCAGAGGGGATGTTAGCCTAGCTTAGCACAAAGGCAGAAAACGGCAGAAACCTGCAATCTTAGCTTTGCATCAAGAATAAAAAGAGATTAAGACCATTAAACTGTATTTTTGTGTTTTGTCTTATTACGTTTTGACTAATTACTGGGTTGAACTGATTGATTAAACGGTTTGTCCGACTGTTGATTGGTTTGCTTAATTCCATAAAATCTGGGCTCAGGTGTTCTGAATTCTATCGTCATGTGTAGTTTGTAGTAGTATAAATTTAATCGACAATAAAAAAAAAATGTCATTGTCAAAAATGTCTTTGTCGCTTGTGGGTCACATGATCGGTGTGTTGACAGTCTGGGCTGGGCCGCTGCTGTTGAGGAAGAATAAGAATGTGGTTCTACCAGTATGGATACAAACGGACCTGTTACACCTTCGACAGTGTCATACCTGAGGCTACGACTGAACCAATGACACCCAGACAGGCTGTTGTCGGTACAGTGGTACAGTGGAGGCTGTTGTTGGATCATTCTTTGACTGTTGTCACTGCAGTGACACTGGATGATTCAGTGTGTCACTACAGACTAAACCAGTTGATCTGTCCGTAGGTGCAGTGCAAGGAGGTCCAATCAAATCACACCCACGTGTTAGCATTAGCACAAACATGACACCAGATTGAGCACAGCTGTCAGTGAAAGCCACGGCCAATAATAGCAGACATGATCCAACAATAACACGTGTGACCCTTGACCTCCACTGCTCCACACCACTATCGGCCATGTTTATTATTTTTTTATCATCTACTGCGTCAAACCTGTCTCAGGGTCACACAGGCAGCTGGTCCAATCCCAGCAGTCACTGGGCCACAGTGGTTTTGTGACCTGGACAGTTCTCCAGTCCATTCACACTAACATTCACACCATTTAAAGTCACATCTAGAGATACGTTGATTGAACGACCAGTGATTCATGTTGGCTGGTCTGTAGCCACAGCACGTCGTTGAGAACCTCACCACTGTTCTCCTGTTCTCCGACAGTTCTGTGATGCAGTGACTGCAGTGAGGAACTAACACTCATTTTCCTAAAACAACACATGATCAGATCAGAACAGTGTGTTGAGTCATTACAGTAACGTGGGAGAGGTTTTTTGGAAATGTTTCATTAGTAAACGAGGCTAATGAGTTCCAGTCAAAACTGGAACCTGTGATGTTCCCAAAGAAACCTCGGTTCTCTGGAAGGACACTCTGCTCTGGAGACATTGATGTTGTCTCCTGTCTTCTTCAGTGTCCACCTTCAGCATTGCAGTGATTGATGTAGCCTCTATATCAGGCATGGGCAAACTACGGCCCGAGGGCCAGATGTGTCCCGTTTGGCCGTTTAATCTGGCCCACGTAACTTGTCCAAATTATATTATTGACTTTTATTCTCATTATACTTCTGCTATTTTCCCTGCAATGCTCGCATTTCACCAATAGATGCCGTAAGAAAAGCTAAAAGCATTTTTTCATTTTAGCCTTTATGCTGCTTGACTTTTACATATCATTTTTCTTAGTTCTTAGCTCTGCTCTGTACTCTGAACCATTTGCAGTGATCGTAATAGAATCAGTGTTTGTGATGTCACAGTGTGACATCATTACATCTATGATTTCATTAGAACCACTCTCGTCCTGGAGAGAGAGGGTCTATTTTTAGCATTGATTCTGTTTCTGTTTCCCTGCGATGATTAAAGAAGATGAACATGTTCAGCTGTTGTTGTTGTTGAGAACACAGTGTCAAATTGACACACACGCACACACACACACCCACCTGTCAAATGTCACCGTATGTTTTTCTGCTTAACAACCGTTACCATAACAGAGTAAAGTCCATCATGTCCGACAAAGGATTCCAGGACGACAGGTCCTGGAGTGAGACGACGATTCAGACAAAAACTGAAATCATTCAGATAAAAAAAACACAAAGAAATGTTGTCACATTTGACACGCCGTAATGTGAGGGCTGGAATCAGCAGTGAGGTCCTTGAAATACCTGCGTTTACCCTTGAAATTCTATTGAATTTAATGTCCCTGTAAAATATAACTAATAGTTAGTTAGTTAGTTAGTTAGTTAGTTAGTTAGTTAGGTGGTCTGTGACTATAGGTGAATTCAATAAATAACCACTTTTAATTATCTAAAACATATTTAGGAGAAAAGAGAAAACATTAACAGTCGGACAGTTGGAGATGATGAACTTCTTTTTTTTGTGTCTGTCTTTTGGTTAACGTGTCTCCGTCTTTGTGTCTCAGTTGGACGAGTGCACTCTTCAGGTCTCTCCACATGGAAATTATCTGGACTTGGACTCGTCTTTGTCTGAACAAAAAGACGAGCTTGAGACATTTTACCAGGACATCAGGTGAGAACACCCGTCCAACCTGTCTCACCTCCTTCATTCTGCTCAGCTGTCCCTCATGTCCCTCATGTCCCTCATGTCTTACAATTGTTTTGGTGTAAAAATCCACTTTCTGAAGGTGAAGACTAGACCAAGCCCAGGTCTGGTTCAGATCTGATCCAAATCCAGTTCTTAACCCATTCAGACTTCATACCTATTTGAGACCGGGTTTAGACCAGGATTACACCTGGTTTCTGGGTTAGGTCTGGTTCAGATCTGGTACAGACCTGGTCTACTTTAGTCCTGACCTTTAAAATGTTCTAGACCCAGTTTGGTTGTGTTCACAGCTTGATTACATCAGACTGAGTCAGTCCTGGTTTAGTCCTGGTTTAAGGGTTGTGTTTCATCCAGATCAGGGTCAGGGTCAGGGTCAAAGGTTCTGGTGGGGTTCTCAGTAGCAGTTGGTTCTTCTGCGCTGAGGTTCTGTTCAAACAGTTTCATCTTTCACTACAGAATCAAAGTCTGAGTTGGTTTCACAGCTGAGGCCGAAACATTTAAATATGGAAAACACGTCATCGAGAAGTGGACCTGGAAACTGTGTGTGTGTGTGTGTGTGTGAGAGAGAGAGAGAGAGAGACTAAAATAACATAATTGTTCCTATTTTATCCTTAAAAAAACACAACCAACAACTTTCTTACTTTTCTCTCTTCTTCCCTCTCTCTCTCTCTCTCTCCCTCTTCCTTTCTCTCCCTCCTTCTCTCTCTCTCTCCCCCTCTCTCTCTCTCTTCCCCTCCCTCTTTTTTTCTCTCCTCCCCTCTCTCTCTCTCTCTCTCTGTCTCTCTCTCTCTCTCTCTTTCTCACTCTCTCTCTCTCTCTCTCCCCCTCTCTCTCTCTCTTCCCCCCTCTCTTTCTCTCTCTCTCTCCCTCATCCCCTCTCCCTCTAATTTTTGCTTTCATTCTTTCCGTCCTTTTATTCCATCCTTCTTTCCAGACTCTAATCCACCAAACCACTGTGTGTGTGTGTGTGTTTTGTGTGAGTAAGTTTGTGTGTGTATGTGGTCTAGGTGTAGCTATCCTTGTGGGGACATTGTTCAGGTCCTCATTAGAGGTTCAAGATATAGTTTGAAGTTGGGATTAGAATTATGGCTGTTATGACTAAACAGCAGAGTTGTATGATGCTGACGCAGAGTGAAGTGAACGAGAGAGTGGCCGACAGACAAGGGGAGATGCTGAGAGATGCTACGATGCATGAGCCAATCAGTGTGAGGAACAGAGTACGCATCGCATTAGCCAATAGTATGCTGTGTACGATGTCGTCTAGGTAAGCAAAGCTACCAGTGATCGTTCGCAGATGCGATAATCTCAATTTCATAACGAAAATCAACATTTTTAAAGCCAAAACTTTTGCTATATTTCACGATATAGCATAAATTTCACAACATTGGATTAAAAAGAAAATCTGCGATATACTGAGGGAGCGAAAGGAGAACTGCGATGTAGAGAGGGAACACTGAATTTGGTTATACCAAATATATGACTAATATGTGGAGTACATTATCCTGAAAACAAGATCCTCTGTCTGTCATCTTTGTGTCCTCTGTGTCCTCCGCTCTAAGTGTCTCTGTCTCTCTGTCCACAGTAAAGGAAAGAAGCCGATCCTAATCCTGAGGACTCAGCTCTCCGTTCGTGTCCATGCCATTCTCGGTAAAAACAAACCACTGTATATTTCATGTCAGGTGTTGTCAGGTTAGTTAGGGTCACCAAGACTGCAGTTCATATCTGACACAAGATCCATCTGTGTCATGACTTGACTAGACAAAAATGCCTCCCCCTGTCTCCCCCTCCCACCTCCTCCTCCCTCTGGGCCTCCAGGGTGCATCACATGCTCATGCTAGCACCTACTGCGAAATAGATAATTACACCAGTGACTATAGAAGAAAGGCATTCAAAATGTCATTTTTTACAAAAGGATTTCTCTCCTTCACCTCCACCTCCTCCTCGTTTCCGTCTGCTCTCTTCTTCGGTGGTGTTTCAATCAGAGAATTCTTTGACACTGGGTCAGAACTTTCTTCTTTGTCTTTGTCTATAAGAAAGTCCTTGTCTTTGGTCCAAGGACTGAAACCCCACTCCAAACTTTCAGTCCTCAACATCAGACACATGTGAAAATGTCTGTCTTAGAACTTTTTGACTGACCAGTGTCTGTGCACCAGCTTCAGAATGATGTTTCTGAATCTGTGTCAGTGGGAAAAGTCATCGTTGCTCCGCCCACTCCTCCACCCTGCCATGCTCTGGCTCTGCCTGGCATGGCCACGCCCATCCTGTCCTGTGGGGATTTCCCAGCATGCTCTCTTCTTCTGACGTCTCACATCTCTGTTTGTCTTCTCGGCTACACAGTGGTGGAGTCAAAGGTCAGTGGCGATGTCTCCGGGTGTCACACTGTGAGCCGCCTCACACATATTGTGTGGAATTGGCACATTCTGAACAACAGGAAACAGGAAGTTGTGTTTTTAGTCTTTTCCTGTTGACTGTAAAGACTAAATAAGGAGTTTTGATGGTGGTGCATTCACTGACCACTCTGGGTTTTTTTTTTTTTTTTTATGAATCCCTGGCCTCACTTTTTCCTCCTGGATGTCAATCTGTCCGCATCTTTTCTTTGATGTAAATGTGTAATTAACACAAACAGGAAGTTCTCCACTCATATATGTCGGGTCACTTCCTGTCTGTAGGACAAACAGACTGAGTCCTGATGTCTGGTCAGGACTGATGCAAATGGAAAACGAAAATGCAAATCTTTAGTTTTCTTTTACGAGAAGAGGTTGTTTTTATTAAATATAAACATTTATATCCACACAGATATAAAAATATATATGTTCAAATATAAACCTTTTAATTTGAAATGAAAAATCTGAGCTCAGTTTGGACAATACTGTTTATAGAAGTCTGACTGGGAGCACTGCAATAGGACACCACAGGGTGTGTGTGTGTGTGAGTGTGTGTGTGTGTGTGTGTGTGTGGTTTTACAGTAGGTCACACTTTAATGTGATGACACGTTTAGTTTCCAGTGGAATCTTTGTATAATAATGCCACCGGTGGTTTCTTCCTCTTCTTCCTCCTCCCTGTCCAAGTCAGTCCATGCATGGACACGTGTCTCTGTCTCATTCTCATTTTAAGTGGACACACGTGTCTCTGTCTCTGATCCTCCGTGTGGACGAAGCGTCTCTTTCCTGTCCTCAGTCTGAGGACAGGAAATCTATGTCTCGTCCCAGTGTCAGATTTTTTTCTGTCGTTGTGTGAACTCTTCAGCTGACGTTCACTGTAGTGTTTGTTGACCCTGGAGCTCAGAGGTGAGGACACACTGATCTGGACGAGGTCCCAGGTCAGGGGACGGCAGAAGAGCTCCTCCTGAGGATGATGTTGTCTTTCTTTTTTTTTTTTTCAGAGAAGTTGTACAACTGTCAGGGTCCAGAGCTGAGACGCTCTCTGTTCTCCCTCAAACAGCTGTTCGAGGTGGGACACGTAACCACACAAACACAAACACAAACACACACACACACACACACACACATGTCCATTCACACCAGAACCTGGTTTTGGTCCCAACATGACTAGGGATGTCTGATAATCTCTAAACACGACCATGGTTCCTGAAGCAGACTCACTCACACACACACTTACACTTGTGTGTTGCTGTTTTTGTGTCTTTGACCTTTGACCTCAGGATGACAAAGACCTTGTCCCGGAGTTCGTGGCCTCTGAGGGTTTGACGTGTCTGATTAAAGTGGGAGCTGAAGCAGATCACAACTACCAGAACTACATCCTGAGAGGTGAGATGAGTCACGACCTTTGGGTGACTTTCTCTGACCTTTGACCTTGTTAGTATCTGTCCTCACCTTCCTGTCTCTAAAAATGGGTAAAATAACCCAGTGTGGGACAGTGAGAAGAATTATATATTTTTTATTTTATTTTATTAAACACTAAAAGTTTGTGACGAACTCCGCAGCTGCTTTGGCATCAGAGCTCGCCGCTTCCCCTCGCCGTACGACTGATATTTCCTCGTATCACAAGGAAGAACTTGCCATATTTGCAGACTCATAATATGGAATACTCGTACTTCAAGGGTCCAATGTATTGGTTCATCTCTGTCAGTGCCTCTGCCATTGGTACTCAGTCACTGACCCTGTCCCCGTCTGTCCGTCTGTCTGTGTCCCAGCTCTCAGTCAGATCATGCTGTTCGTCGATGGAATGAACGGCGTCATTTCCCACAACGAGACGCTGCAGTGGCTCTACACACTGACAGGAAGTCAGGTCAGTCTGCTCTTCACCTCACCCCCCCCCACCTGTCCTTGACTTCACCATGGCTTTAGCGCCATCACCTGTCTGTGATATCATCATCAATCCTCAGCAAAGACCTTAGAATCACTGAACTGAAATGATGCCACCTGCTGGACACATACATAAATACATCATGATAATAATCATTTGTTTTCTGTCCTCAGTCTCGTCTGGTGGTGAAGACATCTCTGAAGCTGCTCATCGTGTTTGTGGAATATTCCGAGTCCAACAGCGCTCTGCTCATCAGTGCTGTCAACACTGTGGACGCTCGCAGGGGTAAAAACAACACAGAAGGACAGAGACAGTGTGTGTCTGTAGGACATTAACACTGACAGTTAGTTTTATTTTTCTGTTGCAGGGATGAAACCCTGGAGTTACGTGATGCAGGTCCTGGAGGAAAGAAATGGTTCTGACTCGGAGCTCCTGGTCTTTGCCATGACTCTCATCAACAAGGTGAAAAAAACTTCTCCTGTGATGTTACGTTTCCCTGAAGGAATGGTTTCTTAAATGGGTGATGTGAGCGCCATCTTGTGGCTTGGATGATGAGTTAGTTCGACAAAGTTTTTCAGCCAAAGACAGAAGTTATCCTTCAAAGGTCTCTCAACTGAACTGTCCTTATGTCCACGTCTCTGTCCTCTGTCTCCTCTGCCTCAGACTCTTTCTGTTCTACCAGACCAGGACTCGTTCTACGACGTCACCGACTCCCTGGAGCAGCTGGGGATTGAGACCATCATCCAGAGACACATGAACAACAGGGCGACGGAGGCCGACCTCCGAGCTCAGTTCACCATCTACGAGGTAGAGATGAAGTCACTGTGACTCCTGTAGAGTCGTTAAAGATCGTGGATTTTTGTTTCCGGCCGATATCAAAAAAACTAAGAATGTCCAATAATATCGCGATCACGTGACCCGCTCCATCATCAGCGTCTTCAAACCTGTCTCTTCCATTATTTACTTTTTTCCTGCAGATTTTTGCTTCTCATCAAAGACAAAAAACTAAGAATGTCCAATAATATCGGCCGATATTAGCAGAATTATTTAATATCTGTAAGAATGGTTATCGGTTTTTCCTCCGATATTGAAAACCCGATAACACAATTTCTGGGTTTCGCAAAATGATGACTGCTCTAAAAATAGTGCAATGACCCGGCGACAGACCAATCAGATGCCTCAGTGCTCTGAAGAATGGATTTAACCCATCTCCTTAGTAAGCAGGCAGTACTTAACTTCCTTAACCACTAGGCCACTACTACCCCGCTGTATCGGTATCCAGTAATATCGGAATCAGAAATTAAGTGTTTGGACAATATCGAATATCAACAAAAGGTTAATATAGGACATCTGTTAAAAAAACACTTTGATTTAGGAGCAGACCTGAGACAGACCTGTTCCTACAGTGACATCATCTGTGTGTGTGCTCTTCCAGGCCGCACTCCGGTACGAGGACGGCGACATCGATGACTCCGCCCCTCTCCTCCGTAAAGAAAGACGGAAGATAGCTTCAGCTGATCAGGAAGGACGGAGGAGCCGCCGCGCCTCCTCCAGTCAATACCTCCCTGACCTGACGTCGCCTTCTTCCACAGGCTCCTCTCCCTCCACCTCCCCTGTCCCTCCTCCCTTCCTCTCACCCACAGCAGACAACACCTCCCCCACCATCTCCTCTGCCTCCTCTTCCTCCACCAGCCCCACAACGTTGCTCGGCAGCAGAGCCTCGTCCCCGTTGACACCTGAGACCAGGAGTCCTTTCTCTAGTCCGGTGCCTCCACAGACCACCTGTAATGGAACCGTGACCGCAGAACCAGACAAGGTTCCTTCTAGTCCGTAAGTATATCAGCAGGGAAACAGTTTGACCTAAAGTATCACAAAGTATTTGAACCTCAAACATCAACATACAGTAGGAGTACAGTCACACTAAGACTCTGTAGAACCTGGTAATGGTTGGTTCTGGTTCTGGTTCTGGTTCTGTCTGTGGATCTGTCTGTAGTCTCTGATTCTGACTTGTTTTATCTCTGGTTCTGGTTCTTGTTCTGGTGTGGTACCTTGGTGTTGGTTCACTGTTCCTTTTTTAACCCCGCTGTCGTCTTCCACTGTGGGCCACTAGGAGTCGCTCTTTCCTCACTCACCACATGTCAATTATGGGTCTGAGCAGAAAGTCCAGGTTCTTCACCAAAACCAGTTCCATCAGTGAGGAGCCCTCGGCCACTTGCAGGTGTGTACTGGACAGTTTCTGGGTCCCGCCCCTCCGGTTTCACCTTCACTGGTCCTTGACAGGGACTCTCCTGGTTCTTAATCTGATCCCTAACACTCTCCTGGTTCTGATGCTGAGACCAGTTGTCAACACAGCACATTTTTGATGACAGCCACTAGAGGGCGACACTTGACAAAGACATACATTTTTGTGTGTAGAGTAAGTGACTCTACTGTAAATCAGGATCTCAATTCGAAAAGCTTATTTTTTCTAAGACCTAAAATAAATAATAAATTACGTGGAACTGAATGATGACAACGTCATGCATCAGTCAAGGAATTAAAACAAGAAATTCCTACTCCAAACGTGGAGTAGGACAAATATATGGAAATATTTTAGTTGACATGACAAACCTCCCTCTCCTTCTCCCTCTGTGTGTGTGTGTGTGTGTGTAGCTCGTCCTCTGACGCCTCTCTCCAGGCCAGGTCTAACCAGTCGAGTCCAGATCAGGGGACCAACAGGAAAGAATCCAAAAGCAGTTTTAAGTAAGTGAAGCAGAAACAGTTTGAACAGTGACATCACTGATCTCCACTGGTCTGGTTTCCCTGTTCTCCCTGATTTTTGGTTGCTCTTCAAAATACCTAGAATTTGTTTAAATAATTGTTCAGTCAGAACAGAACCGTTCGTTTTTCTGGATCACCTTCACAAGGTTTCATTACAACTTTGCATTATAGAAGAACTAGAAATCACAATAACAAACAAAAATGTCATAATAGAATGTTTTTTAGCCACTGTTTACTCCAGTTTGAAACCTTGACCTGTTTAGTTGAACACAACGCTCATATATCTGCAGGAATTGAAGACAAAGTGAAAAGCCAAGCTCCCATCAGTATGTTTAAGGAAATGAGGACAGGGCAGAAAAAGCTGCAATTTGAGTAGAATTTTTCTTCATGCTGCAGCTGATGATCTCTTAATCACTGGTCTACGTTAAGGATATAAATGTTCTTCAATACAGTGGAACCCCTGAGATACGAGCTTCCCGAAATACGAGTATTCCATGTTGTTGAATTTGAACTTTTATTGTTTAATAAAATTTAATATATATATATATATATATATATATATATGGAACAGATTAAACTCAAGAGTATCTTAGGAGTCCACTGTATACTCTTTTTGATCATCTTTGTATCATTTTATGGTTATGTTTTATGTTTTGTGGCTACTTCCTAGTCATTCAAACATCTAATCATGTTTCTGGACCATCATCTCTTCTTTCACATCTTTTCACAGTAATCTGTTTTTTTTCTTCTATAATCTCTGGATTATTTCTGGACTCTCTCTCCAGATTGTTTCACGTCTTCCTGTCAGTTCAGCTGTGCTGTGTTTTCTCTGGCTCATCTTTGTCTTCATGTTTTTCCTTTGTATTTCTGATCTATGGGATTATGGGATTTTTTTTTAAAATTAAAATCACTTCATGAATTCAGTGATTGTTAAAGTTGTTTAAATGTATGTCCTTCAACTGTTGACCCTGAGATTGTTTTTTTGTTTTGGTTTCTGTGAACCAAGTTTCTGACAAATTACATTTTGATTCATAATTCTGCATAACAAAACAAAAAGAAATCTGCCCTGTACATTTTTATTAGGAATGTCTGATATGAACTTTTTGCCGATATCTGATATTCCGATGTTGTCCAAATACATAATTTCCAATTCCGATGTCAACCCATACCAATATAGGCCTGGTAATATTTATTTATTTATCTGTACAAATCACTGTATGGGTTGCTGGCACCAGCATTCTGCATAAAATTAAAATAGATTAATCAAATGAGCTGCAATGCTGCCATCTAGTGACTTTCACTTTTATATACAGCCGTTTTTCCCAAAACTATTTTTAGGGCAGACGTCATTGTCGGAGGGTAAAACGATTCTTACAGATATTACATATGCTAATATTGGGCCGACAATATTGACCGGCCGCACATTTGTTCCAGATCGTGTTGTTGATATTTTAAATATTGTTTTATGACCCTTTTTTTTCTCTCTTTCTTTACAACAAAGTAAAACCACTCTCCCCTGACTGACTTTCTCTCTCTCTCTTTTTCTTCCTTCCTGTTTTCCTCCCGGTCCTCCCCAGTTCTGGGGAGGACGACGATCTCTTCTGGTAAGTCGATGTAATTGCACCCCCAATGTTAAATACATGTACTAGTGTGTATCAGTTTAAACTGAGAGAAAATGTGTGTGTGTGTGTGTGTGTAGTTCAGATGACTGTAGTTCAAATCAGGACAAACCAGTACTAAAAAGATTCCAGTAAGTACTGCCTCGGCATGATGGGAGATGGAGTGTTTTGGTTTGTGCGTGTGTGTGGGTGTGTGTGTGTGTGTGTGTGTGTGGTGGGGTCCGTTAATCTACCCGGAGTGAAACGTTGGGTCTGACAATCATTTCCACTTTGGTTTGGTTTGGTTAACCTGTGATTTTGGGAATAAAATCTAATCCAGGAAATGATCGGTTGGAGTGGAGCTGTGGTGACGGATGATCGGCCGTGTGTGTTCTGACCTTTGACCTGTCCTTCACCTGTCCTCCTTCTGCTCCTTCACAGAGACAGTTTCCTGCGGAGCCTGGCGGCGACCCAGAGGGAGAAGAAGAGAAGGAGTAAGCACCTGAGCCAATCAGGACAGGCCTCCTTTGATGACATCACAGCGCCCCCATTCCCAAAGGCAGTGGGAGAGGGGGGCAGAGACAACAAGGCTGAGGAGACACCACATCACAGTAAACACACACACACACACACACACACTGGTCCAGTACGGTCTGACCCTTACAGACAAGGTCAACTCTGTTCTGTGTCTTACAGCTTCCAGCTCTTTGGACACAAATGGACACTCAGATGTCCACAGTGACCCAGGTAATGGACATGACCTTTGACCTCTAACCCATAATTTGTTCTGGTGCCTCACAAGTTAATGAGTGTTCCGAGGGGTCAATCCTTGTCCATACCAGAGTTCTTCCAGATGTCCACCTCCCGTCCTAATTTGCTCCTTATGTCTTCTTATGTTCCTCTGCAAGCTCCACCTACTGTCCTAACAATGCATTGCATGTGTTACCCATGTCCCCCCACGCTGTGGATGTCCTTATTATGTTGTCATACTTTGTTCATGTCCACCTTGTGTCCTCCGTTGATGTCCTGTCAATGCTCTCCCTCTTGTTTTTTTCCTGTCCATCTTTTGTCTCTCTTCTGTCTCTGTTATGTTCCTCCAACCTCATTTTGTCTTTTTGTAACATATTTTCTCATCCAGAATCTCCGCGCCAGTGCAGTGCACTGTCCAATGATAAGAAGTTCCTGATGGACATGCTCTACTCCAAGACGAGCGCCGCCGCTGCACCGACGAGTCCGACAAGTTCTTCTGCAGACCCTGGGGACGAAGAAGGTAAGGGGTCTACACTGCTATGATGGACAACCTGGTTAGAAACCGTTGTCTCATTATGGTCAGATGTTTGACCGCAGACCTGTGTTTGGACCTCAAGGGATGTGGTTCTGTTAGTTGACTTTGTTGGCCTTTGTTCTTCCTTGCCGTCCCTCCGGAGTTGGTGGTCTTTTGGGGGGTTGGCGTCGTGTGTCAGAGCGTCTGTCCAGTTTAGCAGCTCAGTCCTTTGATTCCTCTTCTTCTAACGAGAGCAGCATCTCCCGCAAGGCAGAGCTGGAAGGTCTGGAAGGCTCCGCCCAGGCAGCGCTGGCCCGACTGGCCGAGAGGCAGCAGGTGAGTGGGTCTGGTCCCGAGGCCATGACCTCGACGGTGATGGAGCTCAAAGTTCTCGTTTGTCATTTGTTTCACTTTTAGAGCCGTAGCATCAAGCAGCAGAGCAGCATTGATGTGGAAAGCCAAGCCCAACGTCTGGAGACCACCAAGATGACCCCACTGGGTGGCGCCGACGCCTGGGACCAGCTGCAGCTGAGAGCTGCTGCTCTACGGATCAAAGACCTGGACTTTTCTGACCTTCTGGATGAGGAGGACATCGACGTGTTGGACATGGACACTCTGGACTCCACCAGCGCCCCGCCCTGCTTTTCTGGCATTCCTCCTCCCCCTCCCCCACCTCCACCTCCTCCAGGGATGGGTGCTCCTCCTCCTCCTCCACCTCCTCCTCCTCCACCTCCCCCCTCAGGGTTTGCTCCTCCAGTACCGCCTCCTCTACCGCCGGCTGGGGGTCCTCCACCACCTCCTCCCCTTCCACTATGTACTGCCACCTCCTCGTCCTCCCTAGCGTTCCCACAGAAAAAGAAGAAGACGGTGAAGTTGTTCTGGAAGGAGCTGAAACAGGCCGACCAGCAGCAGAAGTGTCGCTTTGGCCGAGGGACAGTATGGGCCTCACTGGACAAGGTGGAGGTCGACACCACCCGCCTCGAACACCTCTTTGAGTCCAAGGCCAAGGAGCTGACCATCGCTAAGGTAACAGGATCCCTGCTGAAATGGTTAGGAGTGAGGAGACAGGACACTGACGTCCACATGTTTGGTTTCTCTGTAGAAAGGACCCGAGATCAAGAAGACTGAGATTCTGGTTCTGGACCCCAAGAGAAGCAACGCAATCAACATCGGAATGACGGTGCTGCCGGCCGTCCACGTCATCAAGACTGCGATCTTAAACTTTGACGAGTTTGCCATCAGCAAGGAGGGCATTGAGGTAAGAGTCTTTGTCCAATCAGAAGTCAGGATTAGAGATGAACACTGACTCCTTTACCTCCTCTGTCCTGAGCAGAAGATCCTGACTATGACACCAACAGAGGAAGAGAAGCAGAAGATTCAAGAGGCACAGCTCACAGACCCGGACCTCCCACTTGGGCCGGCTGAGCAGTTCCTCTTCACCTTGGCCTCCATCAGTGCCTTGACCCCCCGTCTGCAGCTGTGGGCCTTCAAGCTCAACTACGAGGCGCTGGAGAAGGTAGGTCACGTGTCGGTGAACATCAGAGACATGCTCGAAAAACACACTCCATGATATTGGTTACAAATGACTCCTGTGACCTCACGCAGGAGATCGCAGAACCACTGTTCGATCTAAAGCTTGGAATGGAGCAACTGGCATCGAATCAGACGTTTAAGAGGATCCTCGCCACGTTACTCGCTATTGGGAATTTCCTGAACAGCTCTAACGTAAGAATCACCGAATGATGACTGCTATCTATATTAACATATATATGTAAATATATATATGTGTGTGAGTTTGTGTATATATACATATAGGATGTATAATTTGTATATATACACATATATTTATGTATGTATATATGTATGTGTGTGTACATATATCTATATATGTACATGTAGACATATACATATATATAATGTATAAATTGTCAGAACAGTGTTTCTGTGGGCTTGTCACCAGGCTAAGGGCTTCGAGCTGGGCTACCTGGAGAAGGTGGTGGAAGTCAAAGACACAGTCCACCGTCAGTCTCTGCTCCACCACACCTGCAGCCTTGTCATGGAAAATTATGCGGAATCCTCAGACCTTTATTCCGAGATTCCTGCCATCAGTCGCTCAGCCAAGGTACCGCCCTCTTCCCCTAAGTGTGTACCTCCGTGTGGGTCAGTGTGACCATGTGGGTCGTGTGTTTCTAGGTGGACTTTGAGCTCCTGTCCGAGAACCTGGTCCAGCTAGAGAGACGCTGCAAAGCATCATGGGACAACTTGAAGGTGGTGACCAAGCATGAGGCAAAGGTGGCGCTGAAGAACAAAATGACAGAGTTCCTGAAGGACTGCACGCAGAGGATCGTCATCCTGAAGGTGGTGCACAGGAGGATCATCAACAGGTGAGGCCTCATGGGAAAAAATACTACACACAGAATCACAATGTGTACAAGGGTAATTGACATTGGTTTTGTAGTATTTCACCCATCCATAAATACACACAATACAACTACACAACTAAGTCACGTTCACAATTCAAAAACAATTGGGAACCATTGTTCTAAGGTAATCACCAAGTCACGTTCACAATTCACAATATTACCTTCGAAAATACCCTGTTTAGTTGAACACGGTGCTGATATATATATATATATATATATAGTTTTCAGACCTCATAATTTCTTATGACACAGTAATGTGTCGCCGCACAGTGTTTGGGAACCATTGTTCTAAGGTAATCAACAGATTTTTTGTTGGCTGTGCCTCTGTATCCCAGGTTCCACTCATTCCTGC
>NC_024311.1:7961990-8000832 GCF_000523025.1 Cynoglossus semilaevis | reverse complement strand
GGACATAAAGGTCACGACCTTCTGTCGAATCGTCAGCGAGTTTGCTCTGGAGTATCGTACGTGCAGAGAGCGAGTCATGACGCAGAGACGTAAACGTGCGGCTCACAGAGAGAGAACCAAGACCAGAGGGAAGATGATCACTGAGGTCAGCTCATAGCTCCGCCCACATGCACAAAGCCCCGCCCTCAATAGAACTGTAGTCACTGTAAAGTCAGTGAATGTTTATATTACTTTGAGTCATCCGTTGTCTTCTCCTAGTTTTCACATATTTAACTTTTTAAATGTTTTTCTGGTTCTCCGTCTTCTCGTCCATCATCTCTTGATCATTTCAGAATTCACTCTCATTTTATTTTCTCTTGTCGACAGACGGAGAAGTTCTCGGGGGCGGTGCAGGACAGCGCCACCCCTCTGTCCCATGCGTCCGCAGTGGAGACGGAGCAGGATCAGGTGGAGGAGCACGAAAACATGAAGAACATGCTGATCAGCACTGATGTTGGACTGAGACGGTCAAGAGCTGTCCGCAGTAAGACTCTGTCCTCTGTCTCCTCTTCCTGTTGTTGTGGTTCTGGTCTCTGGTTCTGATCCACAGTTGTCGGTTCTGGTTTTGTGTGCAGGTCTGGGAAGCGTCAGTTCTGGTTTTGTGTGCAGGTCTGGGAAGAATGAGTCCGTCTCAGATGTTTGTGGCCAAAGATGATGGTTCCAGCTCCCAGGATGATGCCACGGACGACATCATGGACCGCCTCGTCATGTCAGTTACCCAGAATCCCTCGCACCGAACGTCAAGCCCCAAAACCCGGAAAAGGTCCAGACTGAACAGGAAGTCAAGTGAGTGCAAGTGACGACGTCACCTGACGTCTGACCTCAGAGAGTCCGGCTGAGCTCTGTGTTCAAAACAGTGTTATCACAGAAAAACCTGATACGCGTCTAATCTCACTCTGATCCTCAACTGTCCCTGAGAGACAGGGACAATGGCATTTTCAGTGGGGACATCACACAGAGACAAATAGACAGAGACTCTGAGACAGAGGCAGTGAGATTTATACATATGGACTGATTGGATTAGATGACCATGTTTTCTGGACTATAAATCGTTCAAGAGTATAAGTTGCAGCAGTGCCCTCTAGTGGCTGTCAGTGTAAAAATAACAAAAGTGAAACGAAATATTTTAATATAGAAGTCGCACCTGAGTATAAGTCGCAATCCCAGCCAAAGGATAAAAAAACTGGGATTTATAGTCCAGAAAATATGGTAGATTAGATTAGAATAAATTATTGATCCCACACAGGTGAAATTGTTAACTATAATTCAAACTCGAGTTTCTGTAGACTATTAAAAAAATAAAAAATATATATGTGCGGTGTCCCTGATATTGACGATATTCTTATTGAACGACCTCAAACACAGTCATTTATGTTCAGGATAAAAAATATTTAAAAAGTCAGGACTTCCACCTCGTCCTCTGTGATCCTCTGTGTCCAAAACACTGTTATCTCACAAAGACCTGATCCCCGTCTACCACCTGTCCCTGAGCAGGCCGTGACCCACGACTTCCCCAAACAAAGACTCAGACACACGTGTAATAAAAAGTTGGACATCGTCCCCCTGATGAAGACAACTCCAGTGTCTCACAAAGTCTTCTGAGACATTTTGAGCCTGGTACTGGCGGTCAGTGTCATGTGTCCTTCTGTCTGTCTTTCAGTAAGGAGGACTCTGAAAGGAGGTCTCAGTGTGGACATGGTCCAGGCTCTGGGACTGGATGGCAACAAGAACACAGACAGACTGTGATCGGTTCATCCATCATGACTGATCAGAGACACTGATCCTGGAGCGGATGGTCGTCAGTAGACAGGAAGTGGACAGAGGACGTGGACGAGAGCTCTACCTTATATTTCATCACACAGCAGTCACAGACACGAACTGTCCTCTACAGTTATATTTATCTTTTTAGTTTTTTTGTTTTAAGATGAAGTTTGTTGTGATCAAATGCACACACACTCACTCACACAAACACACACAGGAAGTAACTGTCACATGACACTCCTCTATGTCACTCTTGGGTGCTGTGGTGGACACAGTCCAGTCCTCTCACCACCTTCTGTCTTCAGATTAGTTTGTTTTAATTTAACATTTTAATAAAATGTATCAACACTTTATGAATTTGATGAATAAAGATTATTGATCAGTTTTTGTCTGACTCGTGACTCTGACTGATCAGGACTAGGGATGAAACCGTGCACTCGACTCACGATAAGATGATCAAGGTGATTCTCTGTTACCAATATGATTTTTTTATTTTTTTTAAATGACCTCGAGACAAATTCTGACCAAATACAGAATGTCACATGGCTAAGTACGGACCTAGAGGGTCACAACCAACGTTTTTAGACACATACCGCCACCTACTGTACGAGAGTGTGTAGTCTCATGACATGTACTTTTTACGCTTTGATGCGCGATTCAATTTTTTATTTCAACCAATGCGTATCGTCACGGATTTGTATCGATACCTACAATACCTGAAGTTCTTTAGCTCTGTGTTTCAGTTGCTGTTTATTGACCAATTTATATAATCAGTAAAAACAACTTGAAATCCCTGAACCTGCCCCCCCCCCCACACACACACACACACCATCCACTTTAGAAACTAATGTGTTACAGTAATTGCTCATTCAACGCTGATTAATTTCCGATTGTGTGGTGGTAGAAATGAATGTGTTACAGTAATTGCTCATTCAGCGCTGATTAATTTCCGATTGTGTGGTGGCTCAGCACGTTGTCAATCAAATGGTGACGTCAGTTCGATGACTTAATTTTCCGGTCGTCTTTGTCTGACTACCTCCTCCAGGATTATTGACTTGTGGACAACAGCGTCTTTTCTTGTCCACTCAGCCTGTGTGTCTCGGGTTCCAGCAGCAGGGGGCGCACAGCGTGCACTCATCTGTAATAATTAATTTTATTCATTAATTTATTCCAATGTTACCTGTTGCACTCTACTGTTATGTGTTACCTGTTGCGCAGTCGTGTGTGATTTAAGGTGGACTGTATTTTCTCGGCCGTGTCACGTGTGCCTCTCCCGTGTCCCCTCCTCCGTGTCCTTTCGGAGCCTGAGCGTGCGTGTGCATGTGTGAGGTTGTGTGCGTGTGCGTGGAGCGTATATAAAATGACAGTCATGTCACTTCTCTGATCTGTGATTAAAGATGCCGCTGCTCCTGCTGCTGATGCTGCTCCTCTCCTCCTCCTCCTCCGTGGATCCGTCCGGGACAGGAGCACCTTTGCTGCGTACTTCACAGCTGGGCTCCTCCGCCTCCTCCTTCTCAGCCTCATCCTCTCCGCCTCTGTCGCTCCTTTCCCAGACCGGCGCAGGACACGGGCCTCCCGGTGTCGGCTCGGCCCGCTCCGCTGCGGCGGTGGACGGAGAGGAGAAGGCGGAACACAGTCACGACCATCACGGCGGCGGGTTCCATGTGGTTCAGTGGGAATGGAGCTACGTCCAGACTCCGTACATCATCGCCATGTGGCTGCTGGTGGCCAGTGCAGCCAAGATCCGTAAGTTGTTGTTCCTGAAACCAGGCTCCAGATCCAGGTCCTGGTTCTGATCTTGATCCTCATTAAAACAGTGTCAGGTTCCTTTAAAAAGTTCTGGCTTGAAAAACGTGATGAAAGTTGTTCTTATTTTCTCCAGATGTTTTGTTGATTGATTTACTTTTTGATGGATCGATTGGTCGATTGATTGAATAACTGATTACTGATTGATTATGGCTACACCAAATCTGACAGTTGTGAAAGGATGTGTTGGAAAATGTTGTCAGTATGACTTCATTATAACAGGGTCAGTCAGAAAGTCCTCAGACAGATGTTTATCATTTCTACAGGTGTTATGTGTTCATGACAAAAACCAGTTCAGACCAGTTTTTCTCACCATATCTTTGTCCAGGCTCCAGCTGTGTGACCTTTGACTTAATCTGTGACCTTAACCTTGAGAGTTATTTTTATTATTCTCATTCAAAGTGTTTTATACATCTGAAAATCTGAGAAAAAGTTTCTCCTTAAAGCAGTTTACAAATTTAAATTTAACATTTGGATTTGAATTTTTTTTGGCTCTAAATGGATTCCACAGAGAAATTATAGATAATGGAGTTTAAATCATAGTGAAAAGAAGGTAGACTTCTCCTGCTGCTTCGTCTTCGACTGTTTTTTTCCATGGAATTTTTTAAAGAACATTGAATGTTCGTGCATCTGTTTCCCTTCTGTCTATATGTTCTGTGTCTTTGTTTTTCTGCTGAGAGTCTGTCCAGATCCGCACACAGACACTGGTGACTCAGTGTGACATTAACAAGACATACATGCTGCTCATTTATGTGATAATGTCACACACACACACACACACACACACAGAAACAATGAGAGCCCGTTTCCTCCGCTGATTTTCTGACTCAAACACACGAGTGTTGACACACACACACTTTTATGCATTTTTGCTGTAGTTCAAGTGTTCTCAAACGGTGGTACGAGTACCACTAGTGGTACTCATACTCACAGTCTTGAATATTGTTATTCTCAATTTTATAATTCCTAATTTTAGTATTCCTGATTTTATTCTGAAAGTCTCCTTGTACTCCTGCTACAATATCTGTTTGTGTGTGTCCACGGCAGTGTTCCATTTCTCTCAGCGCCTCACCACGGTAGTGCCGGAGAGCTGCATGTTAATCCTCCTGGGTCTGGTTCTGGGGGGGGTCGTCCTGCTGGCCAACAAGAGGCAGCTGTACCAGTTAGACCCCGCCCTCTTCTTCCTCTTTCTGCTGCCAACCATCGTCGGTGATGCCGGTTACTTCATGCCGTCCAGACTCTTCTTCGACAATCTGGGCACCATCCTGACGTATGCCGTGGTGGGAACGCTGTGGAACGCGTTCTGCTCCGGGTTCTGCCTGTATACAGCCAAGCAGCTGGGGATCATAGGTCAGTAACTGAAGGTCAAAGGTCACTCTAGGTGGTGGTGATGTCACCATAATGTGTAGAGCTAAAGTCAAGCTTTCTGTGTTTGTGGTGCTAATGCTAGGCTTGGCTAGCTGTCAATTAACCTGGACCTTTACTGTACAGCAGGTGGTGTCACAGTCATTTCCACTGCGGGGCCACATGAGCAATAAATTTCCCCTTGAAGGGCCAGTTGTTAATGGAAGTCTGTATAGATGTAACTGCTCATGAACTGTTTCTGTAATTTATTATTATTTATTCAAGTTACAAATATTGTACATTTGCTCTGTTGTATTTAGAAAAATATTGCAAATGCTGATCTTACTACTTCTCTGTGGTTAAAACTACCACTACTACTACTGTCTTTGGATTCCTGCTTGACCAACTACCCACGTGGGTAATTAGCTAAGTTAACTACTGTCGGGCCCTTGGTTAACCGCTCTCCTGTGACTGAACTGGACCGAGTTAAATCATTGATTACTCAGTTATGATGAATGTGTTGTTATCCTTGTCTGTGTGTGTCTGTGTGTGTGTCTGTGTAGATGAGTGCGTCCAGGCCGACCTCATGGACTTCCTGTTGTTCGGTTCCCTGATCTCGGCTGTAGACCCGGTGGCGGTTCTTGCTGTTTTTGAGGAGGTTCACGTCAACGACACACTCTTCATCATCGTGTTTGGAGAGTCGCTGCTGAACGATGCCGTGACTGTGGTGAGTCAACGACACCTGAAGAGATGATGAAAATTCATGGTCAAAATGTTTCAAATGTCAAAACTTCCTGACTTTATTTTTCAGGTTCTGTATAAAGTCTTCATTTCCTTTGTGGACGTCGGGCCACAGAACGTCCAGACAGTGGACTACGTTAAAGGCGTGGGTAAGTTATATCACCTGATAGTCGTCATGTGATCACCTCCGTATTTTATCATCGATGCCTTCTTCCTCGCAGCCTCTTTCTTCATCGTCAGCTTGGGTGGAACTTTGGTGGGCGTGGTCTTCGCCATCATTCTGGGATTTGTCACCCGTTTTACTAAGAAAGTTCGTATCATTGAGCCTCTCTCTGTCTTCCTGCTGCTCTACCTGGCGTACCTGACCGCTGAGCTCTTCTCACTTTCTGCCATTCTATCGTAAGTGCAACCACTGGAGTCGCAGAGGCCTATAGTTAGATTGAACACAATATCTTGACCATGAAGTGTTTGTGTTTTTCTTTATTTTCAAAATTCATCAAGCTGGCCAGATTAAAAACCCTAGTGGGCCGGTTTTGGCCCATAGGCCGTATCTAAACTGAGATAATAAATGTCTAACATCAAATCCACTGAGTGATTACTATTAATTACTGAAGTAGGGCTTCATTCATTCTGTTGTCAGGATGACCTTCTGTGGCATCGGTGCCAACAAATATGTGGAGGCAAATATTTCGCAGAAGTCTCGTACGACGGTGAAGTACACAATGAAGACTCTGGCAAGCATTGCTGAAACCATCATCTTCATCTTCCTCGGTATCTCTGCTGTTGACAAGACCAAGTGGGCGTGGGACACGGGCCTGGTGGCCTGCACGCTCGTCTTCATTTTCGTCTTCAGAGCTGCAGGTGAGTTCTGATGACATCACTGGTCAGGTCAGGTGTCACCGCTGTTTTCACTGACCATCGCTGCCCGTCTGTCTCCCCCAGGGGTGATTGGTCAGACCTGGATTCTCAACCGTTTTCGGCTGGTTCCCCTGGAAAAGATTGATCAGGTGGTGATGTCATACGGTGGCCTTCGGGGGGCAGTGGCGTTTGCTCTCGTCGTGCTGCTGGATGGTGACAAGGTCAAAGCCAAAGATTACTTTGTCGCCACGACCATCATTGTCGTCTTCTTCACTGTGATGTTCCAGGTGAGAGGGCCAGGGTCCGACGACCTCTCAGTCTGACACAGACCACAGACCTGTGCAGTTAGTCATGGGAATGTTTGTTTTTTGACCAGGGTTTGACCATTAAACCTCTGGTAAGATGGCTAAAAGTTCCACAGTCCACGAACAGGAAACCGACAATCAATGAGGAGATCCACGAAAGGGTGATGGTTCTATTTTCTTTGTTGATTTTCATCCAATGTCCCAGATGTTTTGTAGTTGAACAAAAAATGCACATTTTATGAGAAAAACACACAGAAACAGTCTCCTGTTTGTGTGTGTGTGTGTGTGTGTTCAGGCCTTCGACCACATGCTGGCAGCAGTAGAGGACGTTGCAGGACTGCAGGGCTACCATCACTGGAGAGACAAGTGAGTCTGCTGAGGCTGTCACTATATCAGATCACCACAGTGTGGTGCTAGTGAGATGACGTGTGTGTGTGTGTGTGTGTGTGTTCCCAGGTGGACGCAGTTTGACAAGAATTACCTCAGTAAAATTCTGCTGAGGAAGTCCGTGTACAGAAAGAGTGAACTGTGGGAAGTTTATCAGAAGATCAACATCAGAGATGCCATCAGTGTCATCGACCAGGTGAGAGACCGACCGACCACACTGTCACCCACATGGAGGGTCAACCAGCAGAGGGCGTTTTCGCGCTGTGATGTTTTTCCATAAAAAAAAACCTTAAAAAGAACTCATGTTTCATTAGCTAATACTGTAGTCCGTTGGTCTTTGCTGGTGTTTCTTGTCATGAAGATGGTTATAAATACATTAAATAAATGAGTAATAAATATTGATGGAATCTGTACGAGGTGAATAATTGTCTCTTGTCTCAATGTATAATTCATCTGTAGGGAGGGAACGTCCTCACGTCGGCTCGTCTCTCTCTCCCCTCAGTGGCTAGCAGAGCTTCACTTCCCGAGTTCACCACTGTCACTAATTACCTGTGAGTCATGTGGGGGCTTGTTCACGTTGTTGACGCTGCTGCTGGTGTTTAGTTGATGTCCTGTTAGTGATGGATGTTTGTGTGTTGTCATTGATGTGGTCCAGGCGCGAAAACGGCAGCAGTGTGTGTCTAGACCTGCAGGTGATCGACAACATTCCTGGTGCCAAAATGAAGGAAGACACCGAGACACATCACATGTTGGCTGAGAATCTGTACAAGCCCAGAAAACAGGTAGTGTAGTTCACACAGTGGATGAGCAATTTCAAACACACGAAAATCACCACTGGTTGTGATCTACTACAGAACAGAGAAGGTTTATTTCTTCACCCTCTTATCTCCATGTCCTCTTATCGTGTCTGTCCAGTATCAGTCCCACTACAGTCGTCACTTCATGCCTGTGGGAGAGAAGGAGCGTCAGGACCGTGAGGTTTTCCAGAGAAACATGAAGATCCGCATGGAGCGATACAAGTCCACACGTCACAAACGACACAAGAAAGAACGCAGTCTCAAAAAGGTGAGACACTCCAACCACACCTGAAGGACAAAGGACGTGGACACTGAAATTTGAGTCTTTAATGTGACATGTCAGAGTGTGTTGATCAACAATTCCAACCAGTATCTTCTTCCTTCAGCAGCGTGGCTCCGACACTAAGGAGGACGGCGGTGGAGACAAACCCAGACGTAACGTCAGCTGGCAGGACAAAGGTTACTGTGAGACAGATTTCCACTAACGTTTTGTTGACACTGTGATTCAGAGAAAGTGACGTTTTTGTGTGTTCAGACCCAGGGGGCGTGACAATGGACATAGATGAGGACAAAGCCAAAAACTCTGACGAAGACGTCGGGATCACCTTTGTGGCTCGTAAAGCTGAGACACCAAAACCGAGACCAAAGTCAGGTACTGACGCCTGATTGACTATTTGCTTGACTGGTGGATTGATCTTAAAGGCTGCTGTCTCCTGTTCCCTTCTTCAGTCCCCCCTCCTCTAGAGAGGGGTCAGAGCCCGACTGATGGTTATCCCTCGCCTGTCTCTGGAGACGATGTCCTGCCATGGAAGGGCGGCATGGGTAACTCACTGCCCTGTGTGTCTGTAGAAGCGACAAAGATCATCCCTGTGGATCTACAGCAGGCCTGGAACCAGAGCATCTCCTCGCTGGAGAGTGTCTCCTCACCGCCGGCTCCCCTAGAACACATCCAACCTCGGTTGAGTGCCCTCTCCAGGCCGGATGTCCCACGTCCAGCCTCATACATTCCACCAGGCAGGATTGACAGAGGAACAACCTCCAACACAAAGCCAGTGCTGCAGCGCTGCTCTGGTATACAACAGAAGAACAGAAAGATGAAGGAGGAAGAGGAGGAAGAAGAGGAGGAGCCGCCAGAGACACAACCACTTATGTTGTCCTTAAGACCGCCCACCACCACCACCCTGCCACCACCAGCACCTCCATCAACCTCTGCCCCAGGCTCAGACAGGAACAGGAAACCCTCTGTTTACTTGAGAAATCTGGGTGCGACACCTCCTAGTGGCAACAGTGAGCTTTGCAGTCGGCGCCCCACACACCTATAGTGGGCGACCAACGCTCTCCAGTCACAGCCTCCAGCTCCACACACACACACACACACTTAAGGTTAGTTATTTAACTTCATGGTTTTCAGATATGAATTCTGAAGTACAACTCAGCTAAATTTTTTATTTAACAAAAAAGAAATCCCATCTTTAGCTTAAATTTTAAATCACTCATCCTCCATTTAATCGGCAAGTTAAAAATACACAGAACATTAAGTACCTGGGTTTTGTTAATCCCCGGTGTTAAGATCACATGATCCGAGTTTGGTTCAGGTTTCAAATTTGTACTGAGTTTAAATGCCACATTCCCAAGTTTCATTGTTTCATTATGTCTGGACTTAATCCTGAATCCCAAATAAAGCAATTTCGTCAAGATAAAAAACATGCTAATTATCTGCTTAAAGGTTAAATCCTAAGATTTCACTTTTCCAGGTTTATTTCCGAAGGTAAGAAACATTATGAAACTCTGGGATAAAATATTTATCCAGAACCCAAAAGAAGAAATCAGCAAGAAGAAAACAACAGAAACAGGAAAAGCAATTCTCCGTTCACACAGATAACCCCAGTCTCCTCTCTGTCTTTGTCCCTGTCTCTGTTTGGACCTCCTTCTAAACAGAAACATTACCACCACCTGCTTCTCCATCGCAGTGATTGTTAATGTCTGGGAAACTGACGTCAGCCTTGAGGTGAACTCTAAACTCATCACTGCCTCCTGTACTGTGTACCATCCATGACAAATGTGAGGGACCAAACCAGTCATTGACATGTTAAAGTCCAGTCTGGTCTGAATGCAAAATGAACGCAGATCAAATTTAAAAGACAGAGTCTGGATCTGTTCATTTACACATTGCTAAGTCAACAATGAATAAAACTGTTTCTAGTTGCTGTTGAGAAAGTTTAATGCACTTTTAAACCCAATGTAAACAAAGTACTGTAAAAAAAAAATACCGTGCTCTCAGAATACTACCTAACCACACTTTGAGTGTAATGCTAAGCTAACTATTTTCCTGGAGCTGCTACTCTAAGCAAATATAATTACTCTGTGAACTTCATGCTACTATAAGCTAATTACTTTTCTGAGAATAATACTGGGTGAAGTACAGTCATGGATCTCTTGCTATGTTAATGTTGTTAAATGTAAACATTTTTAACAACCAACAGGAACAGTTAACGTAGAATAGACCAGTTTACTCATGTCACTGTGTTGTTATTTGAAGAAAAAAAAATCCCTTTTTGTCTGTGTGTTTATGTACTTGTCGATCTTTAAATCAACCGCAAACATAGTTTTGCCCTTGTGAAATTTCTGTGTAGGGGGAGATAAAAAAAGTTACAGAACTGTTTCCCTTACATGTGCTTACTTGTTATCCTGCTGTTTAGCTGTCTGATAACAGATCACAAGTATGTTGTTGTTTTATCAGCTTCACTGTATTGTCTCTTTGTATCAAGAATAACGTTTAAAGCAATGGCCTAACATAATTAGTGTAGCAATAACCTGGATGATCAAATAATCAATGAAATTAAAAATATGACCTCGATGTTAGCTAACTCTGTAGGTAGCCAGGACCAGGATGTTTTAGACAACCAAGACCAAATGTGACTCGTGACTCAGTTTTCTTGATATTTGATAATGTCCAGGGCCTTTATCTGAAACTTGAATGGCGGGTCCATGAACACAACTGCTTTGTGTGCAATTATATCAATAAAGGTTATTCTTAGTGAACTCTTAGCGTCTCGTATTCTTCAGACCAATCCACAAGATCATCAGTGTTCTGACATTTTAAGGGACCTGGATCTTATTAAAGTTCTGAATATGAGAGAACTGTTTTATACCGAAGAGCTGTCATTCATGCTGTAAATTTGTTATATTCTGAAAATCAGTAATGTAGGCCGTGGTCCCCTGTCGTGTCATTACGTCGTGTCGTAACAACACAATCAGCAACTAGGGGAAATTGTGAAAAACGACTGCTGATTGGTTATGCAGTAAGCCAATCAGAGCGATCACGCAGCGGAACTTGTAAAAACCTGTCGTTGCAACTCGGAGCAGGCGGGAAAATTTACGATTGTCAAAATTTTTACTTTTTTTCTTCTAAAAATACAGAAGGCCTGTTAAACGAAACGAGACAACAGTCTTCAGTAGTGAGGTGAGTACGGACACACACTAGTACGACCTAAAGCCAGCTGTAGGTCGGTCGCGAACGAACCGTTTCTTTGAATGGAATTGAATTCTCTGGGAGCCGTAGCTAAACGTTTTTTCCCGTTTCTCTGTCCCGTTTTGTGAGCAAAAGTGGTTGATGAAGGACGTTCACAGCAACAAACGTAGGCTGTAACTGATCCCTGAGTTGGGGCAACTACCTAGGCTACGAAAACTAACACGGTACGGTCTAATATGTTCCAGAATGTTCTGTCAAGAGATATGATAGTAATATTTCTGTCTAAACAAGGACGAGGCTAAAGCAGCCTATAGCAGATGCAGTTGTTAACGTTTGACGTTAGTGTTGTGAAGCTTAAGCAGTCTTGCCCCCCCCTTCATCCTTACCAGGGTAGGTGCTTCTGTCTTTTGACTATCTTTCATGATTTGTGTTTAAGTGACAGTCGGTGTAGTTGATGACATCAGCCGAGCAGCTGCCCTCGGATCAGCAGCTCTGCTGATCCTCAGCTGCTGTCAGAAATCAGAGGTTATTCTGAGTCACTATTTTGGCCCGTGACAGGTCAGTCTGTGTATGTAGGTTATTACAATGTCAAGTAAAAATATGCTGTCCAATTTACTATCTATTATTAACACTGCTGTGTTGTTTTAATTCCCAAAATACATACTTTTGGTTTGTACATTTTGAGAACTCATCACAGCTTTCCACATCATTTCATTTGATACATAGATTAGTCATTTCTTTGGCTATTTATCTGATCTGTATGAACATTATTGTTTATAAACATGTTTTTTCTTTCTCAATTTATAGTGTCAGTGAACATATTTTTCAAGATTTCCGTATTATACAGCATATACAATCGAAAATTATGTCAATTTAGCAAATGCGAATGTTGGCAATAGTCACCAATTCCATTGTCCACAGGTTGTTATTGGACAATACGGTTGTGTTTCATTTTATTATAAATATATTTTTGAGGCGTATCCAGTCAGCATTACATGTGCCATTCCATACTGTTTGGCTGTCTTTAAATCAGATTATTGATTATAATTTATTATGTGTTATGTGATTCAATTGGAACACAATTGCAGTAAGAATGGTAGCATTTAAAATGAAAAAATATTTATTTGTATCCTAAACCTTGAATCAAATTCAGTCTCCAAAGAGTAAATGTCAGGTTTGAAGTGTCTCCATCAGACTGGGGTCACCCCATCTTGTCAGTCTTTGAATATTTATACTGCAAATTAAATAAAAAAGGCAGTGAAAGGCCAGTTTAAGCCATTGGATGGTTAAGATCTGCACCCCCAATATTCTCTGGGGAATTAAGACACAGAATGTCCCAGGGTACAAACCCCAAAGACTTGCAGAGATCTTTGAAAAGGCCTCAAAAAACAAAATAAATATTCACTAAGAAAAAGAAGTATGAACGGAAGAATTGATTTGCACATTTCTCCCCCAAAAACGATAAACACTGCAGTGATTATTTTGGCCACAAACTCTTTCTGAAACAGAAGAGTTGTAAAATGCATCTGGCTCAGTTTTCCTTTGATAACTCTAAGGCTGTGTTTCAGTGTGAACACAAAAAACAGGATACTTTGATGTGTACTCAGGCTCCCCCATAGTCAAATAAAGCATAGTTGCATTCTTATTAGCCATAAATTATCTCATGGTAATTTAACAAAATGGCATTCTTACCAATTAAAATACATTAAAGTGAAATTTTACACAAAATAAATGCAGGTACTGTTGGGTACCATAACAATAGTGAAAATTCTGTTGCTTCAAATGTGGTGCTGTCTCTAAAGACCACCTCCTCTTCTTGGTCAGTGGACCACAGCTGTGTCCTTCTCATTTTTTATTCGCCCCCAGAGACACTGACACCCGTCTGAGGTCAAACGTCAATAGCATTAGCATAGAGGCTTCCAGAAGAAAAGAGCAACATGTTAGTGGTGGAGGTTAAACTGAGCTCAGCTGTTAGTTAGTATCCATATGTGCCTGTTTATGTGTGCACATCAATGACACGTATACCACTTATGCAGACCACCTACTGGTATTTGAAACCAACTTAACACATTCTACTCCAAGGGTGCACTCACACTAGGGCTGTTATACTGCCGATTGCCCCCTAAAGGGTGGATATTTGGGCTAATGTGAGTGCGCTCTACTCAAAACACACACACTGTTCCACATGCATATCATGGTCAAATGCTGCTGCAGATATTTCAGTGCATCATGTTTCTGAGCAACAGCAGCTCACACCAATAATTACATGGTGTTGATCAGAGGGCTGATTATTTTGAAAATATTTCACAAAGCAGCCATTGCAGTCGTTGTTGTCAGATTCGCTCTCGATGGCGCTGCTTTAACCACATACCAGGCAACCAGGCTTTAGCTCGGTTGCCTTTGGGGTAACGTCAGCGTGGCACAGAGCGACTGGTCCTCTTGAGAGTGTGCCCTAAGATTCTGTAAGAGTAGGGCTTGCTGTCCAGGGTGTAAACTGCTTTTGGCCTGTGACTGGTTTTAACTTTAGTGCATCATGAGTTTTGACAGTGACTGTGTAAAGGATTCATTGGCACAACAAAAAAGAATAAATTATTGAAAGAAGTAACTCTTTATACAAACTTGATTAATAATAATAAAGCATCTCTATATGTCTGGGGGGCTTACTGAGAGTTGTTGAATGCCTCTGTCCAATACTTATAAACAGTCTTTAGTTAGTAACAGGAGCTCAGTGTTGTTGGCACCAATACTGATCTATTTACAGAGTCTTTTATCTGCTGCCAACACCTATTTTCTCTCTCTATCTCTGGGTGTGTTGTGTTACCCAGTGAGGACACATAACAATCATCATTGTGGGAACAATAATGCAGACACTTTTGTGAAATGTGTTGAGTTTAGACCAGCTAGCAATCGGCCCTGACTGGCCACCTGCTGCTCAGCACATGTATTACTGGTTTTGCACCTAATCATTTTGCATCATTTGCATCAAACAGCCTAGCTAAAATGTGGTTAGCTACAATGAGCTCCAAAGGGTAAGAATATGTTGTCAGTTAAAAGCCTTTCCTCTTGAACTGTGGGAAATGTTTTATAATTGGCAAAAAAAATCAAGTCAGGTCAAGCTTATTTATCAAAATGGTAATCCGTGCATCTCTAGTTGGGTCTGGACTTTGTTTTAGGTTATAGAGGATTACATTCAGGTGAATATTTCTCAGTCTGTGGTTTGATCTATGATAAAGATCTAGGTCAAAGTTGTGGCCAGGCATCATTTTGGATTGAGAGGTTACAAGTTACTGTGATCACTGCAAGGTCCTCACAAAAATAACTACTCAAGTGGGTGAGGGTGTGTGTGTTACCAGCTGTCAGGTGAACTCAGACACTCTCTCAAGAATGTGATTGTTTCAGAGAGTGAGAGAGAGAAAGAGGGCGGAGCTTTCTACATGCGCAGAGTCTGTTTCTGTTCACTGTGAACACCCACAGTATTTCTGCTCAGTCTACTGTCTGAACTTCACTGTCTCCACTGACAGAGTTCCTTAGTTGGTTAGCTGGCTGTTAGCTGATTAGCCTGTTAGCTGGTTAGCCTGTTTGTTAGATAAGCCAGTGAGTCACTTTGTTGGGTTTGTCTTGCTGGATATGTTACGATCGGATAACAAAGTGAGCTCCGTCAGACGGGGTAAGTGCATACACGCACACTCCAAACATCACACACACGCATCATTGCATACAACCTTTGCAGAACAACACACATTTGCAATGCACGTAGCTTATCTGTGTACTAGTTTACTAGGTTCAGTTTTTACTGTGCACTTTACTTTACATGACATTTGCTTTAGTCACCCAATTACCACAAAGTGACACTGATTATACTAGACTTTCAACCATTACCTTTAATGCATCCACTATATAAATGTAATTATCTGTTGGCAAAGATTACAGTAGCCACTCTTTAAACCCTCTTTCTGTTGAGTTTGTCGTTGTTGTTTCCATCCTTAAACAGGGTAAACAGGACCAACACCATTGACCTTTATAGCCATTTGCTTTAAATGGGACTAAGTGTGCTTAAAAGTCAACCATAACTACCCGTTTGTCAGACCAAACCTTCAGTAAATGGTAAATGTTCGAGTGACGGTCACTTC
Organism: Cynoglossus semilaevis; assembly: GCF_000523025.1. Classification (NCBI taxonomy): domain Eukaryota; kingdom Metazoa; phylum Chordata; class Actinopteri; order Pleuronectiformes; family Cynoglossidae; genus Cynoglossus; species Cynoglossus semilaevis. Next base: position 7,985,192 of record NC_024311.1, on the reverse strand, counting down.
CAGAAGTCCTTTGTAAACTGCAGCTGGATTGTTGCCTATTTCTTAACTTCTCAGGACTTAAATAATGTCCAAGTCTAAAACAATCATGTGCTGCCTGGTGAGGACCTAGTACCAGTTGCTGACTCGTTCTCTAAGTCCATCCCTAACGTTTTCAAAACACGTGAGTGGCCGAGTCTAAATCCATCCTATTCAAACACACACACACACACACACACACGGAGTCAGGGGTTTTTCGATCTGTTCTCTGTTATCTTTCATCTACACACACACACACACACACACACTCACTGCAGTGTTTAAAGAATGTGTGTGTGTTCAGGTGTGGGCCTGCCCGTCTCCTCTGCTTTGGTTTTTCGCCTTTGTGAGGACATATACTCAGCTCTCATTGATAATGTGAGGATTAGTTTGAGCTGCGTTTCTCTCTCTCCCTCTCTCTCACACTCTCCTCTCTCTCTCCTCTCTCTTATTTCTTTCCCACTGTAATTAGTAGGTGTACCCAACATTTCTGACCAGGGTGGATTCGGTACAAAAAGCTGATTAACACTAGTCCTACTGCTTTTCTTTTGTTTGCCCTCTGCTGCTTTTCTTTTCTTCTTTAATCTAGTGTGACGTCCACATGGGGATGTGTTTTGTATATATTTGTCTCTTTCACACAGTGAGCGAAAAATTGTAAATGTGCGTATGTATTTACTGTTGAGTTACCAAAAGGTAAGATTAGAAGTGAACCTCAATGATGTTTTGGTGTTTATGCTTATTGTTCCTCTCTCGTCACATGAAGGAAATCAAACTTAAACACCTGTTACTGGGACGTTGTCTCACTTTCTCTCACCTTATCCTCAGCCATACTTTTACAAAAAAAAAGTCCTATTGACGAAACCTTGGTTTTGACAATAACTGTATTCAATAACAAAACAGAGAGGCTTGAGAAAACTATGCCATTTGCTCCACTGGTTTTGGAAGTAACTTTGTGAAGGATTTTTATGCTTTTCTTAGTATTTGTAACCTTAATAAATATTTAAATGAAAACTCAGTGAGTTTTTAAATTGACAACAAGAAATCCTTATTATTTAGATTTGTATACAGTATAGATGAAGGTACTTAAGATATTGGAGCATTTTAGCAGTTATTCCAGGAGGCTTTCCTACGATGGCAGTCAGTGGTGGATACAGTTGGTCTTAAATTGGTGTGAATGTGGACGTTAATGGTGATTTGTTTCTGCATGTGGCCCTGTGGAGGGCTATAGTGAAGTGTGAAGTGAAGGGCACAGTTGTTTTGTTTATAACATCCGTGATCCGTGAACAAGGGCAGGTGTGACATGGTTTAGTGGAGTCTCAGGTGTTTGGTGACTCATCAGTCAGGTGTGGTTCAGTCTGACATGGGGTTAATTATCTCCTGTACCTAAAGTCTAAATGATAGAGTGGTGATTGACTGACGCTATTATTGGCTTTTAGGTTGAACCTGTGGTGTTTTAGTATAGACTGTTACAGACGCACTGGGTGAAGCTTCCACCAGAACTGATGACACAAGTGTTAACTATGGAAGTGTCATTCTGATGAACTCCAGTTTTTAAGACTGCAGCATGAAGAACAGTTGAAATCAAAGCTTTATTTGTTTTACTTCAGCCACATCCTGTCTCACAGTTCTGCACATCCTGCAGTTAATAGACTTCACATGAATAAACATCCTGCAGTTAATAGACTTCACATGGTTAATTTATTTGATACTGTCTGCCTTTTTAGTGTTTTATGCATGCTGAGTGCTAGCTCATATGAAACAGCCCCTGTAGCAGTAATACAAGAGCCAAATATCTCAACGACAGTGCCATGTCCTTGTAGATACACAAAGTGTTTGCTTGCATCAATAAAAAATAAAATAAACTTTATGAAACCAATCAAACGAACCATTTTTTCTCACCGGTATCTGGAACCTAATACTTGGGATTTACTCTCAGCTTCCCACATATATCAGTTTGCAGCTGTTTGAAACTCTTGCTATAAACCACACAATACTGTCATAATGTATAATATGTACTTCATCACTATTCATTATGATATTCTGTGAACTACCTACTAATAACTGTTTTTTGCATTATTATGCAGCCTTCTTGTTACATAGTCTTGTGAGAAAACAGATAAAAAGATAAGTGTTTACAACAATCAACATTTTAAGGGTAAACAATGTACTGTTCAGTGTAGTGTAACTATTTGTTATTTTGTGACACTGCCATGGATCTGGTGTTTTCAAGAAAAAAAACATTCTATTAAAGCTGTTTTTACGTTTTACAAATCTGACAATAACTAAAAAAAAGTTTGTTCACATTCATATATTTTTTAAAATATAAGTTTGAAACAATCAAACATCAAATTTTTAAAAAATGCATAAAAATAAGCTGATGATCTTAATTAGTTTATTTAATCGGTCTAACATAGAGGTTCCAGTAGAGGGAAGTAGAGGGATGGTGGTTGGCCCCTCACCAGTGGGAGGAGCTTCGAATGTGAGCAAGTGAAGCATGAGAACAGATTCAGACTTCAGAGCTCAGAGACTAAGAGACAGACAGACTGAGAGGCAGACAGGAGGGAAAATGGTTTTAAACTGGAACCTGGAGCTGCTGACAACAGACTCTGCAAACTATGGTAAGATCTAAGAGATACAGATCCTTTTCACAGGCTGGACACTACAGAACATTGATGTGTGTGTGTGTGTGAGTGAGTGTGTGTGTGTGTGTGTGTGTGTGTGAGTGAGAGAGAGAGTAAGTGAGTGTGTGTTTGGAGAGGTGGAGGGGGCAGGGAAGGTGTAGTGTTTCAGTGAATGGTCTCTCAACGTGTGTGTGTTCATGTTTATTTCAGTTAATTAACTCTGTATTTGAACAAAATGAATTTTTTTTTAATTAAGTTAAGCAGAGTCTTTCACAACACTAAAGTCTAGATACTAGTTATTATTCTACAGCCTGTCTACAGTACTGTCAAACATTGTTGTTATGAATGAAAGGCTGTGATTTTGTTTTTGCAAACTTTCGGTGGTGAAAATGTTTTTGTTCTGAAAGACGGGTTTTAATCTAAGATTCTGGAATTGAATATATTTACATTGTTGATTATGCTGTTTTTTTATGATCATATGAAAAACGTAGACACTAGTTCATATTCTTGTCCTTGCTGCAGTTTTTGAAGCGGTTTACACAGTTGCCCTGGAGACAGAGGATAAAAAAAGTGTGTGTGTATTTGTGAGAAGGAGGGAAAAAAAAGAGTGAAAGAGATCCTAGCAGGAGAATCAAGTTCAGTGATGTCTAGACTTGTTTCAGGGCTGCTGGGAAAAGAGGTGGGTTGGTGGTGTAGTTGAAGAAAACTGCAGGAATGTTCAGGTGATACATTTGGGCTCGTGGGTTGGATGTCATGTACAAGTGTCATTTTTTCACAGGAAACTTCTCTTCAATGGAATGTGTTTCTTATGGCAGCCTTACATCACACCTGTATATGGATTTATAGAGATGAAAGTCCTTGAGATTTTACTGGAAATGTGGTTTTTTTTCAAGCCCTCAGCATCTGTTGCATTCAGAAAAGTAAAACATATAACATTTGTGCACAGTTATGTCCTGCTTGTTAACATTGAGCATCAAGGCGTTAGTATTATATTAACCTAGCATGGCATGTTACAGAACCAAGACCTTGTCTAAGGTTGCAAGCAATAATTCACCAGACTCTGCAGAATAAATTGTTAGGGAGGTTTGTCTTGAAGATGTACAACCGTGGGGCTTGTGCTGTGATTTGGTAACGTTAAAACAGGTTAAAAGACAGGAGTTAATAGGTAGAAATGGGTAAGTTAAACGACAGGAGTTAATAGGTAGAAATGGGTAAATGTCATTTTGTGAAAATTTCTAAGAAAACTAGAGAAGTGTCATTGTTTAATTAAAATACTGTGTTGTCTTTAAATTGCGTAAGTAAAACTCTGAAAAATGTTTTCTTTGCATAAACCATCTTCCAAGCTTTGTTTCCTTTGGAACACTGAGACAGAAGTAGTTCTAAGGCCTGTTTTAGATGTGTTGGTACAGGACTGGGCTGTCAGCTGTGTAAGACTAATAGTGTAAGCACGTACTTACAGTCTCAGTTTTATTTTTTTTTTCCTGTTGTTTGGTTTAGAGCACAAAGCCTTCCCTTTTTTTCACCATTACTTTTATGGCTACAGTACTACAGTGTTTTCTGAAGATGCACTTCACATATAAAATCAGAATTGTAGAGCTCTGATCCATTCCATTTGTTTGATGCTTGCTGTCATCCTGCTTCTAAAATGAAACCTACAAACTCAACCAAAAAAACTCTAGAAAGCCCTACCAACACAAACCTCATGCCACCTTAATGGGATTCACCTCCCCCATAGCTCAAAGTCTATACGACCCTGACCAGTGCAGCATGGCACTAAATATTTACTGCCTTTGATTCCACATCTTTTTTTCTGATCACGTCAGAGTCCTTTTTTTTTAAACGATTCTTAACTGCTGTAAATCATCAGAAATAAGGACAAAGACAGATGGTGAACAGTTTACTACAGGAACTCTGTGAAGGTTAAGGGTAGATTTTCTGAAGGGTTGTGAAGGTCGTGGTGCTTGGTTGAGTCACTGCGTTACTTCTACTTCCAAAGGGCTTTTCCAGTCCGAGGTAAAGCTGCCTTGGAGACTAGCAATTACATAAAAAATGCACCTCAGGACAGACAAGTGTGAGAGAGTGGTTCTTCTTGGTCAACATGCGGTACTAACACTTTCCTCAGGCAGTCCTGCAAACTTTAGAATTTTTTAATTACTCACATAGACTTTCCTGAACAATACTTGTTGCCTCCTAATATCCCCCATCAAACACTGGACTCAAGTCATGATACCACATAATTTTTACCACAGTAACAATGGCAGATATTACAGTTAAGTCTAAGTTAGGAAGTCTACTATTAATTACTTTTTGTTTTATCAGAATTACTTTCATCAATACTCATCAGCTCATTGCATCATCTTGCATTATACTGTTATTTCGAATTAAATTTGTTGTAGTCATTTAAAAAAAAAAAAAAAATCACGTGAACGTGGCCAATACCATTAGGAGTTCCAAACTGTTCTCCCCTTTGATCCTCGTGGATTTGAACTGTAGTTCGTGTTGTGACAGCAAAAGAATGTGGAACATTCCTTAAACATGGCAGCCTGAAATGCCTGGAGCCCAGCCTTCTGCCTCCACAAGTCACCCTGTCGTTCATTCATTCATTTATTGTGTAAACACATATATTGTATCTGTGCAAAGATGAAGAAGGTCACAGTGTGTACATCACGCTGTCTTTGCACACCAACAGGATCTGAACACAGTCCTTCTTAACCGATACAGGTTCTCCGTTGATTGGCCAATGTCTTTGAAAGGTGTGGATTCTTTAATGTGAATATGATAATGAGATAAGTGTTTGTTTGTTAACAAGCAATGCTATAGTCGACATAAGCTAAGCAGTTTGACTAATTGGATAAATGTGTTGCCAAAGATTTTTCAACTTTAAATTTACAGCCGTGTTTAGCTTAGGGCCAAAACAATAAAACATTTTTATTTCTTTTTATTGGTGATAGATGGATGTCTGCATTTTGATCTTCTGAGGTTAAACACTGTCCAATGATTGGATGTCTGCATTTTGATTTTCTGAGGTTAAACACTGTCCAATGATTCCAGAATTCACATCCGAATTCTGCAGTTGTTTCACATTAGTTTTGGTTTCTCTGTTTCTCCTCTGTGGAATTTGTGTGTGAAAAACCAGATGTTACCTTACCATAACCACACGCACCTTGTGAATATTCCTTTCTTTAAAAAAAACACTCCAAAGCCCTCCACCTCTCAACATCTGCTGTTTAAAGAAAATGCAGCTAGTTGGTATGTGTCAGAAACATTGTTCCTTATACAGTTTCCTCTCCTGCACACCTTTAACTACTGATGTAGTGATGCACTGAACTCACTGTGATTCACAAGACTTTTTGTTTGAGACCAAATGCAATGATCCTTTATTTGTAAGAACTGCAAAATACCATTAACAGCTGAAATGATATGTGAACCTCATAAATTAAAATGATCTTAAATTACATAATAAAAAAAGGCACATTTCTTTGCAGAAATACTAAAAGTCAAACTGGTCTGTTCATATCTACCTGGCTAACTGTCAATATATTAAACAACAAATGAAAAAAATATGAACTGAGAAGAGTTCCTTTCTTTACAGAAAACATAGTTGGCGCCTGTGGAAGAAGTTTTTCCCACGCTCTGTTTGAACACCTGAATGTCACATAAGCTTTGTAGGGACCTGACATCTTGACTTAATAGTGGGTCACAACCAATGTTTTTAGGCCCATACCGCCTGTGCTGTGCTACAGTGTGTAGTCTCATGGTGTGACCCGTGACCTTTTGAGATAACTCATGCTACTCCTAACACCTTGATGTACATTTCTTTTAATTTAACTAATGCAAATTGCCATATATTTCCACTGATTTTTTTTTTTTTTTACTGATTCACAGTGCATTGTGAAATCCTTACTTTAAACTCCTCCCATTTTAGAAGGGCTGCAACACAGTGTTAGGAACGTACTGAATGTCAATCAAGACATAATCAAGTTTCTGCCTTTGAAAATACAGAGGGTGTGTGTGTGTGTGTGTGTCAAAGGTCGTGTCCCTTGTTGGTCCTTTGGAGCTCCTCCAACCTCATGCATTAGTATTGTGATTTGTTACTTGATGGGTCGTGACCTGTTCTTTTTAGGATGCTTTTAAGAAGCTGTGACCTTAGCATTTACCAGTGTCAAATTTTAAGAGGTGGTTAATTAGATGAACACAAAGTGTGTTTGTGTATTTGAATTTGAATGTGAATGTGTGTGTGTGTTTGTGTGTGCATATGCTTTACCAAGTGATCATCCACACCCTACCTTTTTAAAACCAGCACAACCAGTCACCTGACCTGGGGATCAGTTCAGTTGAAAGACTCAGACCTGATGAATAAACGTCTGACATAGACACACATTTACTTGTACTCGCACACATGCACAAACATGAAGTTATGATGTTGAATAAGTGTGAGTTCAGTTATTCTGATTATTGATTGGACTGAGTTTCCTCAGTTGTCACTTGGTATTCTACATAGATTGTATACACTTAATTTTTCTGGAACTCATTTTGTTTAAAAACAATTGTGGTAAAATCATGTTGTGAACAATTGTGAGTGCATCGCTACATCCGTATTAAAAAGGAATACAACAAGCAGTTTACCAGTAAAAAGCTCATTTTGTAATTTTGGTCACTTATTAAAAGTCTTGACTGCAGTGCCCATGTCTCTGGCTGACCATGTTGTACCAGCACGCCATGGACGTTTATGCGTTAGGTGTTTTTAGTGACTCGCTACTACATTCTTTATTTTGACTGATTAATGACTTGGTATTAGAGAAAGCAATAAATATTCCCCAGGGATTTGACCTCTGACCTTTTTCAGCAGCAATCTGTGAGCCTGGAAATTAAAACGTGGAACAATTATTAAATTTTGGGTTTTTTTGTTTTGTTTTTTTAAACACACATTTTATTTTTTTCTGGAAAAAAACATCTGTTTATACAGCAGCATGTGGGAGGTTTCTCTCTCTCTCCCTCTCTCTCTCTGGCTTCTGCTGCTGCTATTTTAACAATCAGTCTGCTTCCATGTTTCACCCCACTGACCTCCTGTGGCCCCACTCAAACCAACAGCCCCCTCAACATTTCTGCTTACCCTTTCCAAAATTTGACTCTGACTAAAGTAACTGTCACCCCTGCTTTATTGTATCAACCTTTTTTCACAAACTGTAAAAACTTACTATTTATATAGACTTACCACCACCAGGACACCAAATTTTAAGTTAAAAATTTTCACAATAAAATGTTCTATTGAACCCTCACTGCTTCAACAGGCAGATCTGGAGTTGTGTGGAAGTGTGTGGTTCCTCCGGGAATGCCCGCAACAGTGGTTGTGTTGTTCATTAGTGTTCATTACTATTAAATAAAATGTCAATAAATGTTTGGGATCATTAAATTTTAGTTGGGAGCCTCTAACTAAAAATCGACATCAAGTAACTGTTTTCTGTTTTCTCTCAACTTCCTCAACCGTCATCAAAAGAATACATCAAGTAACTATTTTCTGTCAACTTCCTCAACCGTCATCAAAAGAAATTTGGTGAATGTTTAGTTAAAAAGTAATAGTTTAAAAAAAAAAGACTAAAATTTACAGTTAAAGTTTAAATTTGAGTTTGAGTTTAGGGTAATATTATGGATGTGTCGCACACAATAACTAGCTGCCAAATGTGGAGCACACGCCAATATTAGCAGCAGATCACATGACACGCGTGTCCACAACATTGGCGTGTGTGTATACACAGATCAGACTTGGTGTCCACCCGAAGACACTGATATGAGGACAGCGAGGACACGTTCGCAGTCTTATATGATTATTTATATACAGTCTGAAATAGGAACTGAGCCCAGGCATCAGACAGGAGACTGAAACTGGTTCAGTGAGAGCAACTCCAAACCTGTGATTTCATTGTTTGTGTGAATGTAAAAACATAAACTAAGACGGGGGAAAAACGATCACAAAATAACTGTGATACTAAAAGCCAAATAAATACAGACAAATAAATCATAGATAGTTTTTAGGCAACATTTTGCCCTGTGATTGACATGCTGACAGATGAGGTCAAACATGAGGTTAGGAGATCCTGTTGCCCTTGTTACTGGTGCATTAGTGAGTCAGAGCAACAGCCTGTAAACACCTGTCTGTCAATGCAACCCTTTCGTTCTAACATCAGCCATTTAAAAATGTTCACTCAGTTTCTGAAAATGTTTTTTTACTTGTGGTTTGCTGCTCACATTGACACTTTTGGGAGGCAGTAAGTCTCAGGACACATTCACTGGATTCATGAATTCACCCATGTCTCCTGCCACCTCTTTGTCCAGGACTCTGAGTCCGTTGACCTGTGTGTGAGAAAAGTCCTCTCCTCACTCTACCCACCCTTCAGAGTCACGTCTGAGACCGTCCTCTGTCAGGTCCTCAGTGTGATCAACAGCTGCTACAGAGGAGACATTGTACGCTTCCTTTTGCACTTCCTGTTACCTGCCAAGCACCTGCTAGAAACACTCCAACAGCACAACTTTGTAAGTGTCTGCTCTGAATGTCTACCTGATGTTTAACTGATGTGCTCATTGATGGCAATTGACTTGTTTTCCTGACAGTCTTAACCCCTTCCTCGACCCTTCAGCAGTTATGGCCACCACCCTCGTACTTCAGTTTTACTTCATCCAATAGTTTCACCACTCTGAAATTTTAAGACGATTTATAAAGGCACAATTTCAATTTGCCAGAAGTGGTACAATAATGAGAGTGTTTAAACAATTTCCCAGAAGTGGTACAATAATGAGAGTGTTTGCTTCGTGCCAATGTCTTTGTAATCATCACCTTTGGGTGATTTGCTTGTTTCTTTCCATATACTTTTTACATATTGTCATATTATACAGTGTTGTTTTGCTAGATGCCATTTAGTGCAGCTGAAATACATTTTGCTAAGCTTCCAATTGGAAGCAGCAGAAATGTTTCTTCTTAAAGTTCTCACTTCTGTCCTGCTCCTTTTTGACATCTGTCTCGTCTGCTCCCTCTTTTCCTTCAGGTGCCCTCCTGCGATGAAGGTTGGCCTCTGTGTGTTCAGGGGAAGTTAGTCATTCATCTGTGTCCTCTGGACCAGCACCTCCTTCTCCCTGGTGACTTCTACTTGCAGGTCTCTCTACCTCTTGGGTCATACAACGCCTCCTGTAGGAGCAGTGCGTCCCCTTCACCCCGTCTGCTCCTGTGCAGCATCACCGCATGTAGCAGCCATGTGGAACAGCAGGAGTTGTCGGAGGTAGCCCTGCGCTCTCTCTTCAGCATGGCGTGGCTGGACTCAGCCAACAGGGAGAGGGAGCGACGAGGAGCACCCAGACTGGAGCGCTGCATTCTTGTTGCCAACACTGATGTCTTCAAGGTTCCCTGGGAAGACCTGGTCTACCCACAGCTGCTTAGTCGTTCCTGCACCGCCCACAAGCACCAACAGGAGGTGCATCATATTGACTCCTCCACTCTGGAAGATGTTAAAGTCTTCCAACCTACAAAAACAGAACAGTCAAGCAGTGAGGCAGACGACTCAGAGGGGGAGTACGTGGAGCTGTCGGAGCTCAAACCCCCGACAGAGCCTTGTTTATCACCACAGAGAGGGTCATTAACTCAGAAGATCAGTCGTCAGCTGAGACTCAGGGGCAGCACACACACCTTCACTGACACTCACGCTCTCTACCACACACTGGAAAACACAGAATCAGACAAACACGGACTCCAGCCACATAACTACACATACACAAGTGCAGATACACACTCACCTCACAATACACAGTTATCTGACAACACACACACCTTGACTGAGACAACTAAACACACACAGCAACCAGATTATGCACAACACACTTCAAGACTTAGTGAGGTCATGGAGGAAGCCTCTACTCTCTCCTGCTCCTTCTCCGCCTGGAGTCCTCCTGAAATCATAGAAACCTCCTCGAGTCAACCACAGCCAGAGGAGCAAAAACAAGGTATGAAGGAGGAGATGGGGCAGAAGGAAAATGCAATACTGTTGGAGAAGGAGGAGGAGGAGGAGGAGGAGGAAGGTGTTTCAGGGAACAATGCAATAGGGATGGAGAAGGAAGATGAGGATGAGAAACATAAAAGTAAAGAGGAAGCACAACTCTTAATTGTTCAGGACAGTCGTGAAGAAAAAGAGGACCAAGAGGAAGTGATGAAAGAAAGAAAGAGTGGAGGAGAGGAGGAAAGTGCTGGCTCAGTTCTAAAAACAGACTTTGATTCTTATTATATAAACAGCACACACAGAACAAATGCAGTGGACTGTTGTTCTGAAAAGACCAGTTACGTAAACACTAACCTGTATTCTGAAAACACAGCACAAACTACTTTTGGAGACTGTTACCATGGAAATATAACAAAACCACCATCTGCTGCTCATGAAAATATGTCACACAGAACAAACCCTGAGGACTTATATTGTGGAAATACAACACAAGCAACAGACTCCCAGGACATAAATGGTGACATGGGGACAAACTCTGAAGTCTTTTACTGTGAAAATACCCCCCGGAGAAACTCTGTGGAATTTAATAAAACAAATTCAACTCAGAGACTTAGTTCTGAGGAGACTGGTTGTGATAATACCACACTGAGAACAAACTCTGAAGACTCATATTGTGAAACTGCCACACAATCAAATTCTAACTGTGCGATAGAGACACGACAAACTAACTCTGGGGGTTCTTGTTCTGAAGGTGCCACACCGAGAAAAAGAAATAAAAGAAGACGGAGAAGAAGAAGACTCACTAACAGCACTTCCCTTAGTTTTGCAGACACAAATTCTAACAATACCACACTGAGAACAAGCTCTGAAAATTCATGTTGTGAAAATACAGCACAAACAAACCGCGGGTATGAAAATACCCCGCCAAGCTCAAAGTCCGATGTCTCTATTTGTAAAGATGATTTAGAGAAAGATACATTACATGACTCCTGTTTTGATATTACTACACAGAAGGAAGAGTTTAAGGACTCTTATTGTGAAGAAATCACTCAACCCAACTTTGGTGACTCTTATTGTGAAAATAACAAACAGAATAAAAACCCTGAGGACCCTTTTTGTGACTATGCCACAAAGGAATCGGATTCAAATTATTCTTTTGGGGAAAGTGTCTCTCCTCAAAGTTGTGGAGTCACAGATGGGACAAACTCTGAGGATGCTTGTTGTGAAAACGCCACTCAACCTGTCTCTGAGGACCTTTTTTGTAAAAAAAACACTCAGCCTGGTTCCAGGGAGTTTCATTGTGAAAAGCCTGGTTTCAGGGAGTTTCATTGTGAAAATGCTACATTAACAAACTTCAAGGACTCTTGTTTTGAAAACACTAATCAGAGAATGTACTCTAAGGACTCTTACTGTGGAAACACCGTAAAGGGATTACACTCTGATGGTCATTACACAGAAGACACCTCCAACACCAAATCTGATGACTTTTGTTGCGAAAATATAAAACAGGGAGCACATTTAGAAGAATCCTGTTGTAAAAACGTTAAGCCATCTCCTGCCCCAGAGGAGTGCATGTTGACAGTAAGTACTTGGTCACAGGTGTTGGGTGAAACGAACCCTGAGGACTCTTATTGTGAAAATACAACAAAAGGAGCTAATTTGGAAGACTCTTGTGATAATATCACACCGAGATCAAACATTAATGTCCTTCATTGTAAAAATACCAACAAGAGAGCAGCTCCCGATGACCTTTACTGTGAAAATACCACATCTACCAACACCAAGAATGCTGACAGTGAAAATGCTAAACAGAGAACACACATAAAGAACTCTTTTTGTGAAAACACGGTGAAGAGACGGCATTCTGAGGGCACGTACTGTGAAAATACCACTCAAACAAGTTCAGATTTCTTTAATTGTAAAAACCTTGTAAAAACCTGTGCAATCCTTAAGCTGTCTCCTGTCTTTGAGGAGCACATCTGGACAGGGAGTACCTCCTCAATAAAGCTGTCAAGTGGCACAGAAGCATTCGAAATAGGAGAAGAAGAAGAGGAACGAGGAGATGACCCACAGGAGGACAAAGCGGAGGCGCAGGAGCAAAGCAGTGTCGAGCAGGAGCTGAAGAACAAACATGATCAAGAAGTGAAGCAATGTGTTTTTGAAGGAGAGGAGCAGCAAGTATGGAAGGAGCAGCTGGAAGAGGAGAAACAAGAAGAAGATGAAAAGGAGCAAGAGAAACAAGAAGAGAATGATGTTCATGAGAAGCTAAAGTGTAGCTATGAAGAAGAGAAAGAAAAGTGCATTTGTGAAGGAGATGTGGAGAAAGAGGAAGAGGAGCAGCACCACGCCTCGGAAGATCAAGAAGAGAATCAGCATCTTGTGGAGAAGATTGAGGAAGAGAAGGAACAAACCTGGAACAGTGAAGAAGAGTGTCGGCAGAAAGAGGAAGATCTGCTGGTAAAAGGAGAGGAGGATGTGGAGGAGCCTCAAAAGGAAGAAGAAAAAGCAGAGAAGCAACAGCAGGAAAAGATGGAGCATCATTGTGGCCATGGAGATAAGGAGGAACATGACGAAGAGGTGGGAGCAGAAGGATGTTCAGATCTGGAGGCTGAAGGTACAAACCCGTTTCTGCGTCTCACTTTCATCCCTGAAATCCTTTTTCCTCATTTATCACTTCATCTTCCTTCTCCTCTTCCTCTGATTTGTCGATGACTCTACCTTACTCCCTCCTCTGACTTCTGATTGACTGTCTTTTTTCCATCGACTCTCAATAGTTCACCATATCTAAACTGTTCTCTTAAACTCTTTGTTTTTCTCACCTAACAGGTTTAACCACTGACTCTGCTGATCTCCAGTCAGAACCAGGACACCTGGGACTTTCAGCTGATTCTGTCTCAATCCCAAAACACTTCCCTGTGAAGTCCCCAGAGACGGTTTTGTCCAACCAGGCTGTCCAATCTCACCAGTCCTCCTGTCCCCCTAAATCGACGCAGTCCCTTCAGACCTTCCACTCGACACAATCTTCTCAGGCCCTTGACCACAACCGACCCCTTCAGATTCCACCGTCGGTCCAAATCCATCAAGTCCTTCAGTCTCACCGCCTCTCCCCGTCCCCTAATTCCCTCCTGTCCCATCAGTCTGGCCAGTCTTCAGAGTCCACTCAGTCTCCACTGTTTTCATATAACCACGTGTCATTTCAGTCTCCCCCGTCCAATAACCATCTCAAATCTCCACATTCTTCCAATGTGTTGGAGTCACCCCGGTCCACATCAATCTTCCACGCCCCCCAGATCTTCCATTCTTCACGATCCCCCCAGTCTCCACAGTTCCCCCAGTACTCTAAGTCGTCTCAGTCCACTTTTTACAGCCTGCTACTGAACTCTGGAGCCGTTTGTCTTCCAGGTAAAAAAACCAAACAAAAAAAAAACCTTGTACTCTTAGCTACAGATTATACCTAATCTATATGATTAGAAAGTAAAAAAAAGCCTCAGATTATTATTACAATTATTCAATCTACTGTAAACTATCATCAAAGTTAGGTTTCAGATTAGGTGCACATTTCAACCATATAGTTTTACTTCTAAATCATTTAAATGACCATGAAAAATGTGAATTGCACCAGATTACTGTGTTTACTTCCAGATTACACTCCTAGAAAGCTCACGTTAAAATTCCAGCTTGCCTTTGTCTCTGCAGGAAGCACAGATAGAAACGGGCGGGCTCTGCTCACTGTCTCCACCTGGAGCTCAGTATGGTCTCATCCTGACTGTGAGGGAGCAGACCTTCTCCACCTCCTGCTCTATTACAGCTCCACCCTCAGGTAGGCGACAGTCTCTGTAGTCACATCCCATATGAGCCTTACAGAAACAGAGCTGTACATTTTTATATACTGTATATGTACTTTTTAATATTTTGTCACATTGTATCAAAGTCAGTAAATCCAGACCAGGTTGGTATTTACCTTCAGCAGTAGGGTTGTTAGCAGATAAAGGTCAATTCAAAACACATCTCTTACACTTGTTAATAATGTTAACCTTAAATCAGTAAGAGGCAAGACAAGCTATAATTACCCTGTAATTGCGTAGCATACAGTCAAAGCGGTTTAACCCCGCCCTTCCATCGGAGGCTGTGGGAATGCAGGATGAATTGGATTCGGCCCTCTGAATTGGACGATTCTTATTTTTTTAATTCTTCGATGTTTCTTCCTTTTACATCATTTTCTTGTGGAGCAGGGAGGAAGTTCGAGCGTCGGGACTTACAGTGCTGGTGGATGCACGCAGAACTGCTCCCGTACCCGCCCTCTTCTCCGCCCTCAGGTGTCTGCAGGTGAGCAAACAGTGTTATTGCATAAAGGACTTCTACGGTCTTTATTGCCTGAATATACTGTTCTGGAACTGTTCTAAGATCACCGTACCAGCTGTGCTACTGTCTTATTTTTCAGGTATTAGTTTAAATATAAAAATGTATTATATTCTTATGTATAAACAAATGTATTTTGTTTTTTTGCAGGAAAAAAATAGTTCTGTTCATACTGTGTTGCTGCTGGTTGATAAAGATTCCTCTTACATGCGTGTGGACAAACGGACACTTCCTCAGGTGAGTGACTCACTCAGGTGACTGACTCACTCAGGTGACTGACTCACTCAGGTAACTACTGACTGACTCCCATGGTACCATGTTGCTATATCAAATGTGCCTCACATAGAAGGAGGTTTTTATGTCTGTCTTTAGGAGAAACAGTTGCAACTATTGTTGTTTTCTCATGTTGGTGTTGTTTTTCAGGTGGAGGTGCTGACGTCTCTGAAATCTTTGGACAGACAGGTGGCGCTGCAGCAGGTTCCTGTTGAGTTCGGAGGCTCCTTCAGCTTCAGTCAAAGCAGCTGGCTCTACTTCAGATCGGTCTGTGGATTTCTCTCTGTTTTTGTCTTTCTAATTTTGTTATTTTGTATTTCAATCTGACAAAAGTGTTTTATTTTGTGTGTCGTTCAGAGGGTGGAGCAGCTGACCAAACAATGCCAAGATGTCATCAGGTTGCTGCAGGAGACCATCAACATCCTACAGACCACGCCCCTTCCTGCTGCTGCTCAGGTGACACACTCTCACTCACTCAGTTTTATTCTACCCCTGACTCTGGTACTACAAATCCCTAATATTCTGAATCCCCTCCCAGGATGCCGAGCTGCTGTCCTCCCGCTACAAGTCAGCGATGTCTAGTGTGCTTGCAGACAGCCGCCTGGTGCAGTTACAGCAGGAGGGGGGGGCCTCTCTGTCATGGCTGCGTAGAGAGGCGGAGTCGAAGGCGTGGTCAGCGCCAGTGGAGAAGGTGTCTTCTCTGTACAATCAGGTGGACGAACTTCTTCACTGTCTGGTGACACTGTCCAACACCAGGACGAGGCAGCTGAGCTTCATCCTAGACTTCAACAGCCTGGAGCAGGAGCTTACTGAGGTCAGTAATGATTTTTTTTGACAAATTTCAAAGCAGCCAAGTTTTTACAGATATTTAAAAAAAAAACTTATTATAATAAATGATTTCACTTCTATCAGAGCTATTTCTCGAGACGTCCTCCAAGTACTTCTTCCAGTGGTGTCTTCATCAGAGAAGACACCAGGTCACAATCTGCTTGTTAGTCCGGTCTAAAGACTGAAATGCACTTCCTTCAAAAGAATGAGTTAAGAACTGGATCAGATGAAGCTACATCAAAACCTGTTATGTTCAGGGTTTCATTAAAAATGTATTGTTTTCAGTAGGGCTGTAATCCCTCAGTCAACCAGTCGATTTTTAGTCAAAATGTCAGGACTTCAGTCGACCAATACTTTGTTTGGTTGGTTACAGCCCTGGTTTTCAGTCATTTCAGTATATCCAGTATTTAAAAGCAAATCCGTCTCAACATCAAATGGCAGAAGGCACTGCTTTTTTTTTAAATAAAAGATACCATTGGATTGTGTGGGTGCTGACTACCATGTCTGACACTGTAAGGCAGTCAGGCTGCTGGACCTGTTCAGCCAGGGCAGAGGGATTGTTTCCAGGCCACGGGGAGTTGGCTCCACTCATGACGGCTTCCTGGGAAGAAGCTAAAAACCACATTGGAATTTTACTGTTACATAACACAGAACGACTGAGAAACGTTTCACTGTTGCCATCATCATAATGATAATAATGGCTTCCTATGCACAGTGTCTGTTCTTGATGTGAGGAACTTTCTCTTTGTTCCTTCGCTCAGGTGAGTTTATGGCTGCGGCAAGAAGCAGAGCCTCGTCTGAAGAATCTGAGTAAAGAAGAAGAGGATGATTCTCTCCAGCTTGTCATCAAGAAACAGCAGCAGTTCAAAGAGTTGTATGCCAGTGCACATGTATGAGCAAACAACCTTTCCTTTCTTTTTTTTTTTTTTTTTTCAAATTTGCTTTGGCTATGAAGAGGGAAAGATTTTAACTGCACACCACACTCTGTTCCACAGGACTACTGTCAACGTGGAGAGGCTTTGCTCAAACGTCTCGAACGCTGGGAGGGTGTTTCCACAGCTGACCTCCATGTCTATGAAGTCAGGATCAACTCTTTCTGGACTCTGGTTCAGAGTTTTTCTGAGCGACTAGAGGCCACAGGACAGAATATCCAACAGGCCTGCCAACTGTACCGCTTCTTAGACCAGGTACACACCACTGCTGTTGACACAGCCCATTAATTAGCTAATGGTTTGTCCCAGACACGGCCCAACCCCCCGCCTCCCAACCATGTTTCCTTTCTGCATCGCATGTGTGTGTGTGTGTACTCCCCACTCTGTTGCACTCACAGTGAATATTGACCTGACTCACTCTCACACACACAGAAAATGTGCTCAACTGAGAATCAGCTTCTAGCGTCATGCCAATGTGTTCTGTGGAAAACACATAACAGTTCCAGCCAATTGAATAACTGTATATGAAGTTTAGTTTAGTTTGTATGAAGTCTAAAATTAGCCAAACGCTAGCTTAGCATTAGCTAAGCTCGTTTCATATGGTGATTTTGTGTTGTAAGAACATTATGATTCTGTTCTTCATTTGTTGTTGTAAAGCCAAGGTCACGGCATTTTTTTAAGGTTCAATGTAGTTGTAGAAGGTAGCAGTGTCTGGGCTGTGAGCGCCTCCTGCTGCTAGAATCAACATGAGACCCTTCAAGTCTTTCACACCAGGATGCTAAAGTGTGTAAATCACTGACTGTTCTTAACCAAAGTCTCTGGACAAAAGTCTCTGGGCTGTGGTGCAGCAGTGTGAGATGTTCAAGACCCCGGAGCTCCTGCAGCTCAACATTAACCAGTTAAACATATCGTCAAGACACAGTGGACCTCAGCTTCAAGTCCTGTCTCTGTTAAGTGGCAAAACCCCCCCTTTTTTTTCTGGCTCCTCTGCCAACAGCCGTGTTATTGACTTGCGAGCCAGCCTACATACCATCTGTGTCCGGGTTCCAACAGCAGGGGGTGCTCACAGTTCAAACAACCGTAACGCACTTCAAAAACCTGAAGAATCTGACAGTGATTCCAGTCTCAGCTCACATCATCGTGTCATTGTGGGGGATTTACCAGGGAAAAAAACCCTGTGTGTGTGTGTGTGTGTGTTGTCCAGGTATCACTCCAGTGCCAAGTTTTCCCTCCTTTTCTTTTCTCTCCTTTGAAAGACTTTGTTACTGTGGTGACCCCCCCATCCTCCTTCCCTCATGGGACCGCCCATCTGCTATTCAGTCTGTGAATGAGGTGGGGGTGGAATGTGTGTGTGTGTGTTGTTGTGGGTGGGGGGAGTATGTGTGTGCAGGGGGGGCTATCTCCTCTCTTCAGTGACCCTTCAGAGGTACAGTTCACACACTAAAAACTAACTGAACGCCTTCATCAGTGAGTAAAGCTCTGTTTTGTGCACGTGTGTGTGTGTTGGTGTGTGTGTTGTAGTGAGCTTTTGGTTTGTGCAGCTTGGTGCAGCGGTGCTTGAACGAACGCTGTGGCCCTTGTGACTGAGCGCGTTCCTTGGTGCAGCGGTGCTTGAACGACCACTGTGGCCCTTGTGACTGAGCGCGTTCCAGTTTCCAGAGTTATTGGTTTTGTCTTTTCAGTCACTGTCATCTTCCTGCAGGCAGATGTTAGACCAGATCTAACTGAGGGACATGCTGACATCAGCACATGTTAGTGCTTTGTTTGCATTAAGCAGACAATTAACATCAAAGAGGTCCAGGTTCCTTCGATGTTGCTCTTCGGAATTGGTTCAAAAACTGAGTGAATTCACATTCACATGACTCTTTCATTTGAAAAGCTGGTAGAACTCAGTGGGAGGAGCTTTAGCTGTTTCCTGTTTTAAAGTCAATATTGGACTTCACACTGTGATTTTGTTTTTTTAATAACATTTTATTTTGTAATAACACAGGACAAGATTAGTATACAAACAATCTTTTTTTTTTGTTCTAGTCTGGAGACTGAGCTTCATTCATGTCAAACTTCCTGATTGGTTCATTGCATGGAGGGCAGGGATTGGTAACTGGTGTTAGCTAAAGACTCACCACCTGTTTTGTTTTTTTTTCACAGGCCTATGGATGGGCGTTGGCAGGCCTGCGTCACCTTGCAGGTGTCAGTATGGAGGAATGCACGCTGCCCAACAAATGCCAGGCTGTGATTGACTCCCTGCAGGAATACCAGAGCCAACATCCACCAATCCCTGATGCTCGTTTCCAGGAGATGAAGGTGGAGGCAGAGAAGCTGCAGGGAGAGCGTGGCCTCCGTCAGTGGAGCTTCGCCTGGTCCAAGTGTCAGGAAACCAGCAAGATGTTTGACAGGAAGTTGGAGACTGCACTTAAGACACGAGATGCTGCCCAGAGAAGGAGCTCTGTTCCCAGCCTGAGTCCCACCTCCTCTTCCAGTAAAACGGAACTAGGATACTCGGACTCCTCCTCCTCCAGCTCTTTATCCTGTCCTGTGACTGAGGATCTCGACGTATCCATACCTCCACGCAGCTCCTCTTTCGTGCTTCCTCGCTCCTTCTCTCCCATGTCTTCCACACCTGTGCAGCGGCGCACACCACTCCTCTCTCGTCTGAACTCCTCCTCCAGCAGAAAACAGCAGCTCAGAAAGACGCACAGTTTCGACTGCCCGCCCACTCCCGAGGCATCACGCTATGGAGCATGTCCACGTGCCCACAGTGAACCGGTGCGGAGAGGAAACACCGGCGTGTTCATTCGCGGCCTGGAGGTCAGCAGCACTGAGGCAGCCGACCGCACACTGTGCCCCAGGACGCCTGCTCACAGATGGGCAGGGCCAGGAGCTCGCAGCCCAGGGACACCTCCTGCAGAGGCACGCCCACGGGGGAGGTGAGTAATGTTTTCATACAGGTGTAACGCACGACGATCATTATTACAGTGTCATACACTCGGAAAAAAGATTTGTAATTTTACTTCACGCAAGTAGGTGACTGCCACCAGTAGGTGGCAGTAACGCATCTAAGGCTTGCCAGCAGCAGCAAAGATGCAGTTGACTTGCCCTTTATAAAAGAAATGTTCCTCTTTTATCACTATTGTCTTTGGCATAGTCTCAGAAGTTTGACATACTTTCTACGTTATCTGCGTCATGTCCAGTAAACTGCGTCACATCATGGAGGAGATGGTAACCACGGAGCGAGAATATGTGCGGTCCTTGCGTTACATCATCATTCACTACTTCCCGGAGATGGAGCGCTACGACCTTCCTCAGGACCTGAGGGGTAAACGCTCGGTCATCTTTGGAAACCTGGAGAAACTTCTGGACTTCCACAGTCAGTTCTTCCTCCGTGAGCTGGAGTCATGCTGGAAACACCCTCTCAGAGTTTCACACTGCTTCCTGCGACATGTAGGTGGCTGCTGGTGTAGTTACCGATGGTTGGTACTCTATCAATGGTTTATGGATTCTTTTTTAATCTGTGTCTGTTTATTGTTTACAGCAGGAGCAGTTTGCTCTCTACGCCCTTTACAGTAAGAACAAACCAAAGTCTGACACCCTGCTGGCCAACCATGGAAACTCCTTTTTCAGGGTGAGTGTAAATTGATGACTGTTGACCAGTAAACCCTGTTAGGAAGCCTCTGTTTAATTTCCGTTCCTCTTTTTAACCTTTGACCTGCTGGAAAACTGGATTCTCTGGCCAAGATAGGCTTCAGTGAAGACCAGACATGTTGAATCTTTTCTTATTATGAAATATCTTTTTTTTAATTTGCCCCTTGCATTTTTATCAAGTTGGACAATGCACTTTTCTTGACACAACTTTTCCTTTTTCTTCACTCCAAAGCTATGCTTGCTTCCCCCACCCATCAGAACTGTTCAGGTGGAACATTCTGCAGAACATGGTTCTTCTCTGCCTTTAATATTATCCTTGCTAATTCCATTTTAGTTCAGAATGCATTGTAGTACTGACACTGTGGGTCCTTAAGATGGTTCCTCAGAGAGAACTGTTGTTTCCAGCTGCCCAGTGATGTGAAACTGAGATTGAACAAAAGGCTTTGTGTTCTATCCCTTATCAAAAAGTTTCATCTGATGGAGTTCTCTTTATCAGATATAAACCAGGAAATTGACTTGTTGAAGACTGCCTTCAGATCTTCACTCAGTCTGAAAGAAAGACAAAAGTGAACCTAGAAAACCAACCAGTTTTTTATTTTGAGTCTTAGTCTTTTATAACCGGATTACAACAGTTCACATAATCAATAGGTTCAATAATAAGGATGAATGTTTGTTGCTAACTATAATGCTAATCCTGCTACCATTCTTTTCATGTTACTTTGTTGCTTGTGACACAATAATCCTCTAAGAGAGAACAACAGAATATTTGAACAGAGTGAGGAGTCTGAATGAAGTGGACTGTCTTCTTTCTGGTGGCTTCATCCTAGTTAACCATGGATGGGGTATTAGAATGCAGTTAAGTATCTGTCATCTGTGACCTCTCTTGATCTTTGTTGACCTCTGTCATCTCAGAGGAAGCAGCTGGAGCTGGGTGATAAGATGGATCTGTCGTCGTACCTGCTGAAACCCATCCAGAGGATGAGTAAATATGCGTTGCTGCTCAATGACATCATCAAAGAGGTGGGTGTGTCCCAAGAGGCGGAGCTAACTGCACTGCAGGCAGCAGCCCACATGGTCAAGTTTCAGCTGCGCCATGGCAACGACCTACTGGCAATGGACGCCATCCGAGACTGTGACGTAAGTCAGCGATGCAGTCTGATCAAGAATTGTTATGATGATGTTATCAGCGTGACCTCACTTCCTGTGTATACCTGTGTGCAGGTGAACCTAAAGGAGCAGGGTCAGCTGATACGGCAGGAGGAGGTGACCGTGTGGAGCGGCCGCAAAAAGTGCCAACGCCACATGTTCCTCTTTGAGGAGCTGCTTCTCCTCAGTAAAGCCAAGAAGATGGAAGGAGGTCTAGACGTCTTCAATAAACACGCTTTCAAGGTAACTGCATCTCTTCCCTTGAGGTCAAAGGTCACTTCGTGAAGTGGTATTTGGCTCAAATTTATAAAACACATAAGGACTTAGATGGAGTTTTTATTCTGTGCTTCTTGTCAATTCCTTCTTCCTCCTGACCCTCAACCCACTGACGTCTTCCTCTCTTTGTGTTGCAGACTGCAGACATCGGTCTGACAGAGTCCAGTGGGGACAGTGGCCTCAGGTTTGAGATCTGGTTCAGGAGGAGAACCAAGGCAAAGAACCAGACCCTGGTTCTGCAGGCGGCCACAGCCCTCTCCAAACAGCAGTGGACCAGTGACATTGCCCGCATCCTGTGGAGGCAGGCCAACAGGAGCAAAGGTGAGCAGAGCTCAGCAGAGATCAGCATCCATCTGTGATCCCGAACGACATACAGCTAACATGTTTCTGTGTGTGTGCTTTTAGAGATACGTCTACAGGAAATGGTAAATATGGGTGTGGGCAGTAAACCCTTCATGGACATTCAGCCGAGTGATGCAGCCATCAGTGACCGAGCTGTTCATTACATCATGAAAAGCAGAGGTAATTATGATGAGAATGATGATGGCGGAGCAGAACACTATTATTATATTACAAGGCATTTAACTTCACAGAAAAATAATTCACAAAACAAAAAAATAAAAATACCAGGGTCCAAATTAATATCCTCTTCCAGAACAGACTTTTTTTAGAACCAGAGTTCTTGTTCTGGTTAAAAATTACTTACATTCTTCAGTTGTTGTTCACTGATGATGATTCTTAATGTCTGCAGGTGCCAGGACGCGGGCGTCCATCGCCGTCTCTGTCTTAGATCACATCAACCCGTTCAAACGAGGGGTGGTGACCTCTGACCTGGGAACATCTGCTTCCTCCAGTCTTTTGGGATCCTTGGACCTTCACATGTTCAGGTACAGCACTCAGCACCTCTCCGTCTGCCTGTGACCACTTCCTGTCTAAACCACACCTCCTCCCACCTCCTCACAGCCAATCACTGCCCAGCACTGCCGACAGCTCTTTCATGTCTTCCTGTGTGGAGGAGGACGAGCAGGAACATGAGACCAGCAGTCAGCCGTCAATGAGTGCGTACACACCCGACGCTATCGTCTCTGCCGCACAGATAGTGATGTGACGGGAGGTATCACTCTCACT
>NC_024311.1:7952803-7961890 GCF_000523025.1 Cynoglossus semilaevis | reverse complement strand
CTCTTTCCTCTCTCTCTCAGCCACAGAAAGTTCTGGCTCCTCCTCTCGTTGTCTGTCTGGTTCTACAGGCTCCGACAGCGGCTGTGTCTCAACCCTCCAGCCGGAGGAGCCGCAGCTACACTCCTCCTCGTCGTTTATTTCAACAGTGAGTCATCAGAGAGTCAACAACTTCTGCCTGACGTCAACGCATTCACTTTAATTCCTTCTTTGTGTGTCCTCAGAAACCTGCTGCTGTCATCGGTCCATCGACCATCGTCTGAGTTCTTTCACCTGTGAGTCATCACTAAACTTTTTCCCTCATCACAGCCTAAACCAGTCTGTGAAGAGAAAAATCACTCACCCACAGATTAAACACATTTAAATGTGTTTTTTTATGTTTAGTGTTTTTTTTTCAGATTTACCTCAGTAACACTAATTGACCACAAGAGGGAGCAGCACCTTTTGCCAAGGTACGCTGAAACATAGTGGTGGGGCTGCATTTTTGGTCACGTCATTTTGCGCTCCCTTTGAATGGGAGAGGCTGCTGGATATAATAGTTGAATTTATCAAAGTGGTATTTAGAGGATGACTCACCAAATCCCAACTGGCGTTAGATTCCCTATGATACCACTAGAGGGAGCCAAAGTTCATAATTCGACAGCTTTATAAAGGTGTTAGAGCAAATTAAAGAGAAATGTTACACAATAGATCGAAAATTGTATTTTTCCTAAACTTTGGTTCAGTGTTTATTATTTTATATAAACCTATAAGTCGTTCTCATCTGTGAGTTAATTATTAGTTCCTTCTGTTTAACCCAGTTCTTTTCTGGGCTAACTTGTGGCCAAACCTTTAATCTAAGTTTAATCAGAATAACCTGTGCTTTAGCTTTATTTTTGCTGACAAGGTCATGTGTGTCAGGTTTTGTTTAAAATATTTTGAAAATGTAAAAAAAAAGACATGATTAAGCAGAGTGGGTACAACAGTTAAAGAAAAAATGAATCAGGTTAATTTTCTAATTTTTGTCTTTTTAAAGAAAAAATGAATCATGGTTAATTTTCTAATTTTTGTCTTTTTATTTTTCCTGCAGGTCTAATCGTCGTGTCCGCCTTCGCTTTGCTTCAGTTTGAATGTCAGCGTTACACTTTCACTTTTATTTATACTGTTTTTTTTCTTTGTATTTTCTGTAAATATGAAGTCTTAACTGTTCTAACTGATCCAGGGTCGGTGTGTGTGTAAATACACGTTCACAGTGAAATAAACTCTAGTCCAACTATTCATTTGTCTGTTTGGCTGCATCTTTTTCTGCCCCATCATTTTAGGAGGAACTGATCTCAGGTGGTTTTTACGTGGACTAGCTGAAGAAAATGGACCAGACAGTGGAGGCGTCACTAAACATACAGGGCAGACTGTTGTTTTGATACAAACTCAGCACTTTCTTTATTGCGTGCACAGTGATGATAGAAATAGAAGCTGTGTGTTTTATAGAAAAGCTGGTAAACCAACCCACGGTGTACTGTACATTCAGTAACAAACAATAAATATTTTACTGTCAAACTTGTAAAAATAAACCGTCACTGATCTTGTAGACAGATTATCACAACTACGACATAAGAACTGTAATAATATATTTATCTATTTATGATTTTTTGCAGATGATTCACTTGTGTTTGGTCAAACAGATCAAAGTTGTGCGTTTACTTTTAGACACAGTTAATACAGCTGCAGAAGTCCCGCCTCCTGAAATACATCATCTTGTGACATCATAGACTAACAGTGACACTGCACAGCGCCTTCTAGTGGCCTCCGTCCAGGTCCTGAACACGGCGACAGATCTCTGAGGTAAACTCTGAACACTTGGCGTTTCCACCGAGGTCCTTGGTCAGAAACTAAGAGGAAGACAACAAACACGTCCTCATCATCTTTGCCATCACATCACATTTCATTCCTTCACAGTAAGTGTTGCAGTGCTCTGTTCTGAAAGCTTTAGTTTTTCACATAAAACAGGTTTTAAGGAAGATTTACAGGAAGTGAAAATTTAACAAATTTTATGACTTGCAATTTGAAAGCTTAAAAAAACCCCAAAACATTTATATAACAGTTCATGTATGCAATTTGAAAGCTTAAAAAAAAAAAACCCAAAACATTTATATAACAGTTCATGTCTATGTGTGTTATGTCAGTTTTGACTTTGAAAACCTCTGATTTTCTTTCTGTTTTCTCAACTAAAACAAAAATCTCAGTCCTACCTTCTTGTCTCTGATGGTGTCGAAACACGCCGTCTGGATCTTGTCTGCATGGGGGTGCAGACCCATGTGGCGTAGCATCATGACGGCACTCAGCAGCAGAGCCGTGGGATTGGCCAGGTCCAGGCCTGCAATGTCAGGGGCAGTACCATGGACCTAAAAACAGAGAGACCGTCTTAGGGGGTGTGTTCTTATCACATCAATGATAATGATGTCTCTGTCCAAACACAAATGATTAAAAAAAAAGCTGTCAACGAACCGACTCAAATATGGCCACTCCATTTGCTCCAATGTTCCCGCTGGGAGTGACTCCGAGTCCTCCGATGAGTCCGGCGCACAAGTCACTGAAGAACAAACATGTCTTCATCCTCAGTATTGTCTTCACTTTAGTTTTAATATCAAATTTAGACACGCTTACCTAAGAATGTCTCCGTACAGGTTGGGCATGACCAGGACATCAAACTGGGTCGGATCCTGAACCATCTGGAAGATCAAAACAAAAGCGGACATGTTGTAATCGTGATCATGTTGTGTGTGTTAAACAGTGCCATCATCACTCTGTGGACGTACATTGAGACACACGGTGTCCAGGTACATCTCCGTGAACTTGATGTCTTTGAAGTTTTCGGCCACCTCTCGACATTTCCTCAGGAACAGGCCGTCAGACATTCTCCTGGAAATCATGAGAAGAAGAATCAACGAGGAAGTAAAGACAAGACGACACAACTGTCAACTTTAACTGAAGCTCCGTGTGGAGACAGTAGATACTGAGCTGACTCCGCCTGGTCTCATGATGGAGTGACCAGATCAGTGAAGGACTAGCCGTCGGAGGACTTACATGATGTTAGCCTTATGTACGGCTGTCACGCTGTTTCTCTGGTTGTTGCGAGCGTATTCAAAGGCGTACTCTGCGATGCGTTTGCTGGCCTTCTCAGTGATCAGCTTAATGCTCTGAACGACACCATCCACAATCTGGAAAATGTGGAAATAAATATAATGGGAGCAAAAATTCCATACACTATGAAACAAATATTTAGAACTAGCTTAGCAAACCTTTGTGCTACGTTAAGACAGATAGTGAAGCTAATGCTAATCTTCTAATCTAAACATTTAGATCGTTTACCCACTACCGGGGGGCGTAATGGGCAACTCACCACGTGTTCGATGCCGCTGTACTCGCCCTCTGTGTTTTCACGGATGGTGACCAGGTCAACATCGGTGTACGGCGTCTTGTAGCCCTCGATGGAGATACAGGGTCGCACATTGGCATAGAGGTCAAAGGTCTTTCTGAGGAGCAGGTTCATGGAGGGGTGACCTGCCGCAATGGGTGTCTTCAGAGGTCCTGCAAGACAACACCTGTACTGATTAGTTGTATTTTTAAACACAGAAGCTAATGGGTAAGGGCTAACGGCAAAAGCGGGTGACTGACCCTTGAGTCCAATTTTACTTCTGTCCATCGACTCTTTGGCATCAGGAGGAATCATCCACCGGCCTCCTGGTCCTTTAATGGCCGTCACGTTCCTTTCCTCCCATTTGACTGGAACCTGGAGGAAAAAATCGTTATACTGTAAAAACAACATCAGCTGACTCTCTGTGAACTTCATCAAACAACTGAGAGAAACATTAGACCTTCGCAGCCTCAAAAATCTTGATGACAGCGGCCGAGATTTCAGGTCCGATACCATCTCCAGGAATCAGAGTGACCGTCTGCATCTGTGAGCACAGAGACAGACACACAGTAACGGCAGATGCTACAGGTACTGTATGTAGTAATGCAGTGTACATCACAGCTCAGTTGTTTTAATTAAGTTGACTGCTATTAGTTGTTTGAGTAAATGAAATATTGTTCCTTGACAACTGTGTCAACGTCAAGTAGTGTGGAACCGATCATTGTTTTAAGTACTGGGCCGAGGGTCCAAGGCCAAATTCTACACTTTAAAATACATGACCACTGAAGGGAGATCAAGTTACTGTGCGTGTGTGTGTGTGTGTGTCACCCCTCACCCCTCTTCTGGAAACTGAAGACTGAATGGAGCTCCTCCTCACCCATCCTACGACCTGGGACAGCTGAAAAGAAAAAGAATAATTAACATTTTATTCATAACTACTACTGAGCACACAAAAATTTCCATAGCAACTATCATGATTTAACAAAACATTGGTATTTATACACTTACGCGTGAGCCATGTTAGCTGTACAGAAAATCAAAGCTGGTTTCTTCCTAAACCCCTGTTGGTTTGTTACAATAATTCCATTTAAAACGTTTAAATATTATTAATATCTTGTGTTTGTAAAAACGGTTAGGTGATTCCATATGCAACCGAGAGACTCAAAGTAGCGGTCGCCGGGTGTGAAGACTGTCATCTGCGTGCTGGAGGACACACACACACCCATGTAGCTAATAAGCTAACGGCTAACAGTAAACATAAGAGTAAGATAAGATGGGCACAGAGGTGACACAGACAGCAACAACTACACAGTTATACACACAAATAAATCTAACGTCACCAAAAGTCAAACAATGATGTCGTGTCATTCTACGATTTTATCTTTCTTACCGTTGACCTCCACAAGCTACCTGCCATTCTGCTCCGAACAAAGATCCTGTGAGACAGACAACACTCTCACTCCGGCACGAGTTCCGAAGCTAATCGGGAAGTGTAGTCTCACGTCACACTTCGTACACTGTACGTTTATGAACCACGCCCTATACGAAGAACGCAATCATTCTGCTTTGATCTTTACTGGATTACATATTTTGTTCACCGGCTGCATTACTATGGAACAGCTAAAGACTTGAATTCAGATCTTTCGAATGGGAGTGATGCGTCACACTGTTGGTGGGGAATTACTGAGTACTAAGTTCCACCTCATTACGCATGTGCTGAAGAAGAAGAAGTTAGGAAAAGTATAAAAGAAGGAAAGAAGTTATGGCGGGGTTGAACAGAATAGAGTAAAGTTGCTACGTTGGAGCTGAAGAAGATTGGATGACATGGAGAAAATTACCATTTTTCATTATAACTACAAAATTGAGCTTTTGTCCCTTCAAGATGGCGCCTGATGTACCAGTAATTGACGGCCATATCCGTCAATGTCGGACCGGGATGGACTGTTGATGAAGTGATGAGAGAGACACCGTAAACCACGAAGATATGGAAGTGACAACCTTTAAAAATGGTAAAAATTATTTAAATGTTGATTATTATTCCGAGTTTATACTCATTAAAGTAAAATGCTTATTACAAGGGTTGTATCCAGACAAATTATTTCCTCGTTTTCCCTTATTTGTGGCACAGTAAGAAAATGACACTCAGTTGTAATAGTAACAAATCTTTTCTCTACATGCCCCCTGTACGCTACAATTGGTATTACACTTGGTGTGCGCCGTTGAAAACACGTGATCCATAAATTAGGAATTTGTGTCCAATTAAGGTGAGCTCTCTCGAAATGCATTGTGGGCATTGTAGTTTATAATGAAAGCATTTAAGGGCGTAAGACGAGGTGGCCGAGTGGTTAAGGCGATGGACTGCTAATCCATTGTGCTCTGCACGCGTGGGTTCGAATCCCATCCTCGTCGGCATACAATGTTTTTTGTTTTCTACATGATCTTCAATCCCTCACCCAAGCTGAAAAGCGTAGGGAAGGTCATTCAGAGTAAGACCACAGTCAAATCATTCTTTGTACATGTGGCTCCCCCCCACGGAGGGAAACACAAAAAGGCATTATCAGGCCCCTGAAAACCACAGAAGCGTTCATAAAGCAATACTATTTGCTTTCAAAGAATATTATTATTACTGTTATAACTATTATAGTGCTCCAAGTATTTCATTTTTATTTTAATTTAATTTCCGCTATCATTCTGTTGCTTCTTCTATCATGTTGCGACTATTATATTTGTATATAGATACTATTTGTGCTCCTGCTATTGCCTCGATATTGTAACTAATATAGATCTGTTATATTTATTATTTTTTGCACAATTGGTTTTTAAGTTATTAAATTTTAGTTAATGTTTTATAATCTCCGAACCTCTCGTTTACTTTCTATAGCTATGTGCTGCCACCTAGTGGAATAATCTTTGATCGTTCTGCCTGTCACTGTCACGTTAACAAACTTAGACCATTTATTAACGGTAAATAAATAACAACTTTCACACCAATCGAGTAAAATCAAGACTAATATACCACGGTGGTCCTGATGTTCTGTCATGTCACACTAATGTGCTTTCCTGATTGGGAATCAGTGCTGTCCTGCGGTCATTGCTGTGGTAGTTCTGATAAGTTAGCAACAGTAATCCTAGCTGTTCAGCTGTTCAACTACTAATGAAGTCATTATGGAGTTCAGAGTCAGAAATCAAATAAAAACAATTAAAGGATTATTATTATTATTATCTGATCATTTTTATTTTTTCTTCTGCAAAACAACCAGACTGAGTCAGGCGGTTCAGTTTGGATGAATTATGACTTATTTTGTATGTAAAGTCCAAAGCACTGACCTTGGTAATATTGAAGGTTGCAGACATGAACAGCCAGCATCATTTTCTTGATTGCGTGTTCCTTAGACGGGTTATCTCGGGCCAGTAAAATATTCCTGCACATGATTTCACTTCAATTATCTAATAACAAAAACGTTTTTTTACCACCTTTACCATTATCTCTGTCGTTCCTGTCAAATTCTCCATCCCATTTATTTAGTCTTTTGAGGGGAAGACATTAGCAGGTCGTTCCTGAGCTAAGTAAGCACAAGAGAGTATGAAGGTTCAGGGACAACAGACGATGAACTACAGTAATACTGTATTTAAAATGTCTGTGTTTTCACTGAGGTCCACAGTTTTTTTATTGATGTGTCTATGGAGCGACTGTGGTGGAGGTGATGGTCGTCAGTTGGTGTGGTAAATACAGTAGATGGAGACGCTCTGGATGAGCATGGACTCTGGAACCTCTGGCCATGTGTCTTCATATGTACCTGCTCACTTTACTGCCCGCCTCCTCAACCCCTCGACCCCCGTTGACCTCCTTTAGGCCAGCTATTGTAATGGTTTTTAGGACATGGGAAGTCAAAGGAGTGTGTCACACACACATGCGCATTTATACTGATGTGCAGTGGTCAGTGTTTCACTGACCCCTGCACATCATTTCTAGTTGTCGGTTCCATAGTGTAGCGGTTAGCGCGCCTGCAGGAGAGCATAGAGTCCTGGTTTCAATAACCAGAGGAACCACATACTTGGTGCCTGGTGCAGCAAATCTGCTGTTAATTTCCCAGATATGGGGTCAATAAAGTTCAAATTATTATTATCACCCTTTTATGTCAACAGGCTTTTAATTGAATTGTAGTGACGTCGTCGTCTGTCCTTATATTGTAGTTCGATTTGTAGGAAATCCGAAAAAAATCTTTATCTCTGATGCAGCATTCAAGAAATACAATTTGTCCTAAAATATGTACTAAAAATTACCATAAAATAATTTAGCACATTTTTAAAATGTACATTAAATACTCCACGGCATCAAGTATTGGATAGTGAGTAATGAGAACACCTGTGGAAGTTGATGGCGTCTCTGAAGGATGCCGTGGAGGTGAGGTCAACGCAGCCACTGTAAAGACACTAAGATACAACAGGGGTTTGGACAGTGGTGTCTGAACATGAGGTGCATCAGCTCATCAATAAGAGCTGTGATATCTGCTGCAGTCTGAACAACACTGATAACAACCAAACAAACACAGATGTGTTTCCTCAGACTGGGGTTTATATAACACACTGTCCAAATACACTGATATCTGACAAGGAAACACAAGTTCAAGTGTTCTCTCCAAAATAAATACTGTAGTTCAGAGAGAGAACACTGGACTCTCTGGAGCTGTATTGCACATCAGCATTACAGCTCCCCTTGAAGGACCATTTTCTGCAATTGATTATTATTTCAATTCAAATCACAAATATTTGTGTGGAGCTGTATTGCACATCAGCAATACAGCTCCCCTTGAAGGACCACTTTTCGCAATTATTTCAATTCAAATCACAAATATTTTTAATTTCTGTGTTATTAAAAAATATCAGTTTGAGAAACTCAGCAGCATGGACTTGATAATGAGGTGATTGAACATTTTTTAAGCTCCTTCAGGCCACACAAAATGATGGTGGGCTACCTGTGGCCTGTGGGCCTTGAGTTTGACACATATGGTTCACCTAAATATATGTTGAGGTATCTATAAAAGCACCTATTTCTCATTCTGTTTTTCACAACTTGTTTGTGATGAGTGCTGAAAAAAAACCTTCATTTTCTCATTCTGTTTTTCACAAATTGTTTTTGATGAGTGCTGAAAAAAAACCTTCATTCACTATTTTCCCTTTTTCATTCCCCACTTTGTGTTCATTTTCAGGTCAACTCTAGTGAGATCATGTTGTCCTCCGCTCATGATGTCCAGGAGGTGGCAGGCGTCCAGGCCACCACCTGGTTAGGAGACCACTTTGGTGAAAAGTTCCACAGGTTTGGATATTAACACAACAATACAAGTAAAATTACAAGACAAGGCCAAAACACACACACACACACAGTTTAGTGGTCTGAGTGACAGTAGCTCAGAATTTTGTGAAACATTGTTAGTTTTAACGCAGTTCCCAACATAGGGGGCGTGGAAAGATCGAGGCCAAATTGATAAAGATCACAAACCAACCTTCCAACCAACTTCAAGACCTGCAGCTTGAAGATCAGCTTTGTAATCCTTATATTTAAAGGCGGTGGGGGACAGTGGGGGGGCACCTTCACTTCCCTCCATGATTCCTGCACACGTCCAGACGAGGAGAGTGTTTTGAGTCCTTATCGTTTGTTCACCCGTCTGGGCCGCTGCCGACTAAACAGCTGTCCT